>NC_092350.1:25447149-25747149 GCF_963676685.1 Mytilus edulis | reverse complement strand
TACAGAAGTTTAGCAACAGAAACTAACGGACATTATCTTAAATTAACAGAATTTTCAAACATTTGTGATCTAATGATGGCTATTTGTTACGCTGAGCGAGGCGAAGACTTCTTAATGGTAGGTTTGTTAGTTAGAAATCCGACGGCATGCATATAATACTCCATCTTCGCTAGCCAAGGGATACGATCCGCTCCCCTCCTCTTCAAGAAGAGGGGAGCGAATTGTAACCATTGGCTAGCGAAGATGATTATACTAAAACACAGGAAAATTAAAAAAAAAGGAGTTAGTAATAGCGATATGTTTATTGAAACGTACGACAATATATACTAAGAAATGATTAAACTCACAAAAAATAAAATATATATATACATATATATATTAAAAGAAGAGTTACAATACAAAAAAATATATCACAAAAAAACTCACATAAAACCGTTAATAAAAGAAAAAAATACACAGTTCCATTATGCCTATACTTATTTTTTTTTTAAATTTCAGAACTATGAAAACGAAGTTCGGTCACGCTTTGGTGCATCTGAGAACGTTCCGAAAGATGTAGAAGGTTTATTCGGAACTTTACGGAGAGGTGACTCCAATAAAAGTACAACAAGCGGAACGACAGTTATAGTTCATGGTCCACCAACTTCCGCTAAAATTGCAACAGTGATACCAATTTGTAGAAAACGCAAGGCATCTGTTATTCCAACGGACACAAAAGCAGTTGATTATAACAATAATACTCAAAGGAAGAAAGCAAAGTTAAAACGGCCATTAAAGGTGTGTATATATTTGCAGCATCTTTTTAAATAAATTTCTTAAATATATATTTGAATGTATTATTTTACAGGATATGTTGAACTTTCTTTTGACGCAATAACAAGTATTAAAATAATAATTTTATACAAGAGAATATACAATTAAATTTTATACATCATAGAAGGGTGATATGTTTAGTTTTTGCCTATATAAATATAAAATTTATAAAATAATTGGATTTTTTTAAAGTAAGAAATATCGTATGTAAAATGTAAATAAAAGCTTGATATAGAAAAAAAGTTAATAAAAAGAACTGTTTCTATTTTGTAGGAATTTAGGGAAAGCTTGAGTACAACACAATTCGATAAGAGGTGTTCATGTAAATCGTCCACCAGATGGCGTCTTGTTTACTCCCCTGAAGACCTTCATACAAATGAATTCAAGACTCGTCGATTATACAATGCAAACAGGTACTGGAAGAAAAAGATAGCTTTTAAAAAGCTTTCAAATGACAAAGGTGTTTATGAACTTGCAGTTCAAACCAAACCGGGTAGAAAACTGCATGTTGTATACAGTTGTGTGTTCGACCAACGGAGATCGAAGTTAATGCAGACGACTAATTGGGAAGATGTTTTATTTCAGTCGAAATATCAGAAAAGTAGAATTATGCGACGCATAAGGAATGTATCTGCGAATCAAGGGTGCCGTGTGTTCTTAAGGCAAATGAAATACTCAAAGAAGACAGTTGAAGTTGTTAGTAAAATGGACTTTGCATGGAAACACGTTAATTCAAGGAAATTGGTTAAAAATGAAGTTGAAATTTCCTAGCATATTTGATTGTTTGTAGCATTCATTTAGTTATTTAAGAATTTCATAGGTTCACCGCTCATTTTGTTTTGCTTTTGTGCAATATTTAACAAGTGCATGGAGTTTGTAATTTATGTATAATTTATCTGTTTTGTTTTTAAAATAAAAATACATGGAAATTGAAAAGTTTTTCTTAATTGTGAAGAGCAACAGTTTACTATAGCTTTCTTTTGAGAGCAATTACACTTTTATAATCACTATAATTGTTCTATTTAGAAAAAGCAAAATGGTATATAATGTGAAATTGCATAATTTAATCTTACATTAATTTTACTTTACAAATCAAATCTATTAAACTGAATGAATGTCTGGAGTTGCAGACACAACATTAACGTTCTGAGCGCGTTTCTGACTCAACAATCTGGAACACTTATAAAACCGAAGCAATTAAAAAGTCAAAATAACACAAAAAAACAACAACCAACAACTTAATAAGTACTAAACAGAAAGACAACTTCAGTACTATAAAGTCAAGCTTTACTGAGAGATAATGTGTGAGTATCACAAACTAAAGCAACAGTAGTTTACCGATGTTCCAATCTCATAGATTGATTAAGAACAGACCTGATTTAAGTACGTAACAACCAAATTGTATGAACTTCAAATTTTCGAAACCGTGACCAGATTAAGCACCGAAAAGATGTTCTAATTACCCTTCCGGAGCATCTGATATCACCGCAAGTTTTTGTGGGATTCTTTTTCCTCAGGCTTTTAGTTTTCTATGTTGTATTATGTGTACCAATATTTGTCTGTTGGTCTTTTCTTTTTATACGCCCGTCTTTTAGACGGGACGTATTATGGTATACCGTTGTCCATCCGTCCGTCCGTCTGTCTGTCCGTCCGTCGTCCACACTTCGGACAATAACTCAAAAACACTTTCACCAATTACCATGAAACTTAAGTGAATTGTTTATATCTATTGACGTAAGCTCCCTTTCGTTTTTTTTTTAATTTTAGATTTTAAGTTTTGGATTTATGGGGCTTTATTCATAAAAAAGGGGGGATTTTCAACACTTCGGACAATAACTCAAAAAGGCTTTCACCAATGTCCATGAAACTTTGGTGAATTGTTTATATCTATTGATGTAAGCTCCCTTTCAATTTTTATAAATTTAAGATTTTAAGTTTTGGATTAATGGGGCTTTATTCATAAAAAAAAGGGGATTTTTAACACTTCGGACAATAACTCAAAAAGGCTTTCACCAATATCCATGAAACTTTGGTGAATTGTTTATATCTATTGATGTAAGCTCCCTTTCAATTTTTATAGATTTCAGATTTTAAGTTTTGGATTTAAAGGGCTTTATTCGTAAAAAAAAAGGGGGGTTTTTAACACTTCGGACAATAACTCAAAAAGGCTTTCACCAATGTCCATGAAACTTTGGTGAATTGTTTATATCTATTGATGTAACAAATAATACTTAATAAAATCTGATGAAAACATAAAATTTGTTGAACAAGTGACAACATGAAAATCCTAACATGTGACTAAATATTCCTTAAATGTTAAAGGGTGTCATTTTATGAAAAAAATAAGGAAATCAAGTCTCCTAAACAGTTATCAATATGATCATCTTGTGAATATTTTAAACAATAAAAAGGTAATAATCATTATCCACCATATCAAGCACCATTTGAACAACTTTTGCATACATCTTTGTATAATTTAGTATGGATTCTGTACTGTGAACAGAATCTAACTATGAGCAATATACCCCAAGAAAATTACCTTCTTTCAAACTACTATAAAATTTGGAAATCAGCTATAGAATTACTAAAACCCATAATCATATATCACTTTTCTTATATTGCATTGAAGACTTCTATGTTATATGCCAATGTTAATGATATTTGTTTTTTTATGCTAAATATTGAAAAGCTGAACTAGGTTTAATCATCAGTGTCTTCTTCACTGTAATCACTGTCCTCATCATCAGAAAAATCCTCATTTTCATTCTCAGAAGAGGCCTCCTCATTATCAATGAAATCTTTATCTTCATCATCAATGAAATCCTTACTTTCATCACCTACTTTCTCATTTAGATCATAACTTTCAGTAGAGTCACTTTCCCTGTTATCTTCTTGCTGCTCCTCATTGTCATTGTAGTCTTTTTTGCCATTTTTATACGCCCGTCGTCAATGAAATCCTTACTTTCATCACCTACTTTCCTCATTTAGATCATAACTTTCAGTAGAGTCACTTTCACCATCATCACTTTCCCTGTTATCTTCTTGCTGCTCCTCATTGTCATTGTAGTCTTTTTTGCCATTTTTATACGCAAACAACGGGCGTATCATGCGCTAAAGCGCAGCCCTTTATTTAGCCATGGCGTCGTCAGTCTGTTGTCGTTTTAGGAGTTTGAATATCCCTCTCGTATCTTTGAACTCTCGTTTATTCATTCTTATGTATTAACCTACTTCCATCATGGAGATATTCCGCTTGCGGTAGCCATATTAATATGGCATTCTTTTACTTTAGGGGTCCCAACCTATATTAAGCTATACCGAATAAGCCTTTCCCCAAACCTCACCCTAATCCATACCTAAACCCAACATGAGTTCTAACCCTAAAACCTCATCCTTACATAGAACATCCCCTAACCTAACTATAACCATGACTGAACCCTAACTCTAAAGTATAGGGACCTTTAAAGTAAAGGAAAGCCAAAAATCTCGTCATACTTTCCTCGTTAATGACATAAATACTACACATAAGCAATAGGTCGAGTGGCGCATTAGAGGAGAAGGAACTGATTGTTACTACGTAGCACCTTAGTTCTCTACGTAGTTTTAGCCATGTTGCTCAATGACTAGTTTTATGTGTATTTTTTCTAAACTGTTTGTTTGTTTTTCTTTTCGTTCGGTTGTATAGTGTTGTGTGTCTGAAACAAAATTATGGGTTTTATTGTCTCCCCTATTGGTATATTGCGTCTTGTATTGTCTGATAGCCGATGGGTCTAAGTAGTTCATCTTCTGAAATGTCGTTTTCTTGTATAGACTCGGGGTAAAGTTATTGTTAAATTTATCTTATTATATATCTTTGTCTATTGACCATGTTCATAATGTTGACCACAGCGCACACAGATGTAGCGTGATTGACATTTAACAAGGAATTCCGTTAAAACCGATGATATCGGTGTATATGTTTTAGTTCCTTGTTGAAGGGCCTTAGGCAACGCTGACGGGTTAGAGAATAGCATTGCATTTGATTTCTTCCTATATGTATTTTATATTACGAAAGCATACCCAATATCTTTTTGATTATATCATATCAACAGATTTTGTCTCTCGAACTGAGTAAAGGTTGATACAGATATTTTCGTATAGCAAGTGTGTGAACTTGTGCATTTACAGGTATATATACATGGCTTTCTTATTCCGGAGAGAACTAATTCTTCTCTTAAACATTTGTTAAATTTGTATATTACCTCATTTCTTTCTTTCGGTAAGTTTTTTGGAAATTGTTATGCAATCCATCCGAATTATCTGCTGTATTCATGAATTATGCATTGCCATGTTATAAAACCTATATTTTGATCTGCTAAGGGGTTTTATAAATTAACCATTGGCTATTCTGTTTCGAAATAAAAAGATGTACACAATCGAAATCATCTTCGCAAGCAAAGGGTTACTATCTGGGGCCCTCCTCAAGATGAAAAAAAAGGGGGGGGGGGGTAAACGAAGGTTCATTAAAAGTCGTCTGGACTATAGACAGGCGCCTTCACGATATAACAAGATCTAAATCCCATTTCGAATCGGCCAGAAAGAACAACGAAAAAAGCATCCGCGGAAATAAGAAACTTTACAGTAGATTAAAAGTATGTAGAATGAAATAAGTGGTGAAATTACAATGTGTGCTTCAATTAAACACCCTATCAGCTTAGTTCTAATATCTATAAAATAAATTCAAATTATCGCTATTTTGAACATTTTTCCTTTGATGTTTTTTTGTGATAATTTTCATATCAAGCTACTCGCTTGAGATGGAAAATTATCGCTAGAAACTAAAGACGCACATGGCGTTGCTAATGAAATTGACATGAAATTGACAACGTCGTCATAGGTAAAATAGCGATAAACAGTTTATCATTGGTCATCTCAACTTGATTGCTTTTCTCGCTTTCGCCGTACAAAGCAATCATCAACAAGAAAGAAATATCATTCAAATTGACAGTATACCTTAATTTGTCTCACTTATGTGCTACATGTGATTGTGAAGTAGGATCTGCTTACCCTTTCGGAGCACCTGAGATCACCCCCAGTTTGGGTCGTGTTCTACAATGTGTAATACACATTCACATGGACATAAATTTCCTTTCTTTATTAAAGTTTCTGCACAAACATGTACATTTTGATATTAACAAAGAATACTGTAAAACTAGATGATACGCTTTATTTATTCATCTTGCCATAACATCTCCATAGTACAATTTCGGCCGCTCTGTATACAGTTTGGAACTGGCTAGCCTTCCAATTTCATTTGCAAAGTTTATACACATTATTTCATTCAAATGTTATCTTGTATTTACTGTCTTTCATTTCTTCTTTGTACTGAGCATCAAATTTCTCATTCTGTGCGACCGTAAAATGGTTTTTCCAATCTCCTATTTCACCTGAAAATAAGTTTAACATTATTATAAGCAAGAGGTACGAATACTCCCCACCTGTGTTTGGGTAGAAAACTGACAAAAGCGTGTGCATTTTGAATATAAGGAATTTACATAATTATATAACATTTAGTAATTTCTCCATTTTGCGTTATCAACTTTCTGAATTTAGCTTAAACAAATACAGGAGTTACACCTTTTTCGATTTAAGTACTTGCAATTTAGTATATAAACAGTTAAAAAAAAAAACTTTTTTAGAGACAGAAAGAAGCTAGTTGAAAGAATGTTTTGTTGATGGCGGATCTTTTATAGTTTTTCTTTGGTTTATTGGTGATAATTGTTTTCAAGTAAACTTATGCCGACTTAAAGCTTTACATATTGTAAAGATACCCAGCAGTCCTGTCTACTATTGAAGATTGAATGCCGATTTCTAGATCTTTTTGCTGTATTTATATTGTTGGCGTTCGGCCTCATTGACGTATATGTCACATCTCCCTTTGTTCACTTTGAAGTTGCTGTATTTCACTTTCTAACCTCATTTAGAAAGCCAATATCTAAGTCACGCTTACCAGTTTAGTCACAAACTAACTCAAGTAGAAATATTTGCCATTTTGCAACCGGTCTAGCGTCAAAATCAAAGATAAAAGATGTAAATGGCAGACCAGAAATCTCTTGAATAATAAAGAACAAGAATGTGTCCAAAGTACACGGATGCCCCACTCGCACTATCATTTTCCATGTTCAATGGACCGTGAAAATGGGTAAAAAATATAATTAGGCATTAAAATCAAAAAGATCATATCATAGGGAACATTTGTACTAAGTTTCAAGTTGATTGGACTTCAACTTCATCAAAAACTACCTTGACCAAAAACTTTAACCTGAAACTCGCACTTTCATTTTCTATGTTCAGTGGACCGTGAAATAGGGGTCAAAAGTTTAATTTGTCTTTAAAATTAGAAAGATCATATCATAAGGAACATATGTACTACGTTTCAAGTTGATTGGACTTCAGCTTCATCAAAAACTACCTTGACCAAAAACTTTAACCTGAAGCGGGACAGACGGACGGACGGACGAACGAACGGACGAACGGACGCACAGACCAGAAAACATAATGCCCCTCTACTATCGTAGGTGGGGCATAAAAACAGAATGGAATAATTCCATTACATGTTCAAGATGACCAACCGTGAACAACATAACTGTCCAGGCGATCTTACATGCACAAACACGTAAATTGGTAAATCGAACAAATTATATACTTACCTTTCCGATATATGAACCCTTTGCCATCTACAATCACTGTGATATCAAATTTATTTTTCTGCATATTTCCAAATGATGTTTCTTTGGCAATCTTTTCTAATGTGTCGTCTGAACATGGTGTACCAAGAAAATCTGCAAGTTTCTTTATTTCTCTAACAGGATCCTAGAGTAGACCAGTAATGATATAGAAAATAATGTATAATCAAGTTGGATGTACTAAAGGTATTTTTATGCGTATGTTAAACTAATTAATGAATAAATGAATACTTTATCAAAAAAGCATTAATTATACTATTAAAAGCAACGAAAACATATTAACAACACGACAGAGAGCTATAGCTACAAATACATAAATAGCTTAATAGGAAAACTTGAAATAAGAAAATAAGCAGCATCAAGTAAAATAATATGATCTGATTGACCATGCATATTTACACAATTTCTTTAGAAGTAAGACAGACTTTAAAATTTATTGAAATAAATACTGAATTTTGTAGTGCTTAGTCAAGACCAAAATAAAATTGGCCAAAAATTAGGCCCTATTGATCTATAGGTTAGAATTTTCCTTAAAAAAATTAAACCATGAATTAACTATGTCAGTTACTCCTAAATGTGTTGTAAAAGTTAACTGTTGTTTAAAAAAAATAATATTTATATGGTAATATTTTGGAGTAACATAAGTGAGGTGAGTTGAGAGTTTTTTTTGCTCAGTTTTGAGGTCTTACTTTGACTGAGATGAAGCAATAAAAGCGCTGTTCCTTCTTGGCATATTTTTTTGGTTGTGCATTTACTGATTTTGTGTCATGGATGAATACCCCATATCCGTTGTTTTTCTTTTAATTATCAAAAGAAATGTTGTTTCATTTTTTTCATTCAATAATGTTCAAAATATAACGAAAACTGAAATGTTCCGGTCACATCCTCTCATTAGTCTAAAGTTGAATAGATGTATTTTGAGGAAAGCTGCAACACTAAAGCCTAAATCCAAGCATTCATATTTTCTTCATTTGGAGTTGATGAAAGTTCGTGAAAAAATATTTAAGAGGGTAATGATAATGCTCTATTTTGACTATCCTAACCTCTTTTAGGAGCTACCATTTGATTTGTGGAGGTGGTGCTAAGATGAAAAAGAAATTACTGTGTTTTTTTCAGTTGTTATCTCTGTCCTGCCTTTTTATAGTTCACTATATTTTTATGAAGATAGTTGACTACCTTTTTCATATCTTCATAATAACAGGTAAACATCGTCTCTGGAAAGTCGCTTGCTGCTCGTTCCATTTCTAACGCATAGTTATACCATGATCCATAAGGCACTATGGAGTATACAATATACATTTTGTTTTTAAATACATCAAAATATATCGACCTTGATATATCTTTAAAGTATAGGGAAATAAATAAAAAACTATTGATATGTTTGCAGTGAATTATTTAGTTTTAAGAATTATAATATATACTGGATTCTAACTAAAGTAGCCTTTCAGAACTAAAAGATTAATGTTGATCACTTCATTGAACACAAAAAGAGAAAAAGAAAAGAAAAAGAATAAGAAAAGAATATTCAGCCTGTCAAGACCAAGTCAAACAAACATATATTTCAAACTAACTTAAAGATTGTTTTTTGTTATCGGACCCGGAGTAAAGTAATGGGTATCCAGTAGTCCAATCGGTGACTACTCGAGAACAATGACGTTACAAGGCAACTCATCATGAACATTGTGTTGATGAAAAGTTATGTTGACCACAAATACATTTAGTAGAATAAAATACTCACGTTTTCCGGACATAAACAGTTCAAAAAATTCCTCCCATGTTCCATCAAAGTTGACCATCACATCTTTTAAAGAGTGATAATAAGATGAAACACATACATCTTTAGGATTTCGAATCATGTGCACAATTTTGACCTTTTTTCTTTGTGTTGCTTTGGTAAATATTTAAATAGACAATGCGTGTCCATAATTCTTGGTGACGGAACACCTTCTAGCACAGACAAATCTTCAACTGCTTCTAACATGCTTTGTATTTTGGTATTGTTGTCTAATTCTGTCGTGTTTCTCAGTAACATGTTCATAAGTCCAATGTGATCCTAAAACGAAAGTATTGTTTTCTCTCACTTGGATCAGACATTTGAAATATTATTGAAATTAAGGAATATTGATAAAAAAATTATATATTAAAACAGTCATGGAAAGCCATTCACCTAACATATTAACTTTTAAATTCAATATTTTTTAAAAGAATATTGTTGGAAAAGAATTCAAATATTAAGAAAATTGCTTTTTATCATCACCTAACCATAACAAAGATTTATGATATGTCCAAAATAATAAATCCTACTTATTTATAAAATCCATACAAAAACAAAATACCCAACTTGAATTGAATATTGAAAATTATGATGTAAGACAACTAGTGCAAAACGGCAAACCAGATTATATCGAGTGTCCAAATTTCATATACGGTTTACACTCTATTTACTAGTAATTGTTCTTATCTTGCAATCGAAATCAGCTACACACATCATACATGCAGGCACAGAAACATTTTTTTTGCTATATATTTGTATTTGTACAGTCTTCTGTTACTTCGCTTCCTTGTTAAGTCAGCGCTAATGAGAATATTTCATTTTGTCTAACAATTTATTTTTTGGGTCTATTTCGAGGTCAATTTCTATGAAAAATTAGACAAACTATTTGGATTTAAATAACTAAAAGATTCCAGTGCCAGTAGTAAATTGTAGGATATTTTTTTTAATCCAAATATTATAGAAAAGTACTTGTATTGTTTTTTCCTGCAATTTACTACCCGCACTTGAAGCTTTAGCTTTAAAATTCTACCATTATTTAAAAACAAAAAGAGTTATAAATTATCAGTTTTAAAACGTGGAGTTTGAGCTGTTTGTCTTGACCACTATATGAAGCAAACGTCAGTTCACACATTTAGATTTTAAAACATAACTAATATTCTTCCATACCTGACTTTGCATACGTGCAGATTATTATATCTGAATCTCTAGATTTGACATTCATTATATCTTCAATTACATTCTTGGCTTCTTTTTTCCTAAACGGCATAAATGATGGATACGAAACTCCTTCAAATTCTGGCTGAGGAACCTTTTCAAGTTTGGCCAACATTTTCCTCTTCTCCTCTAGTTCCGACTGCATTTTTGTTTACTGCCTGTGTAGTTTAAAGTGTCAATGAAAAGCAAGTACGCTGAAATCAGAAAACTAGAGGCTCATGGGAGTCTGAATCACATAACAAGACAAAATAATCATAACAATAAAATTGAGAATGGAAATGCGGAATGTGTCAAAGAAACAACAACCCGACCTAAGAACAGATAACAGCCGAAGTCCAACAATGGGGCTCCAACACAGCAAGAAAACTCCGCACCCGGAGACGGACATCAGCTGGCCCCTAAAACTAGAGGCTCTTAAGAGCCTGTGTCGCTCACCTTGGTCTATTTGAATATTAAACAAAGGAAGCAGATGGATTCATGACAAAATTGTGTTTTGGTGATGGTGATGTGTTTGTACGTCTTACTTTACTGAACATTCTTGCTGCTTACAGTTATCTCTATCTATAATGAACTTGGCCCAGTAGTTTCAGTGGAAAATGTTAGTAAAAGTTTACAAATTTTTTAAAAATTGTAAAAAATTGACTATAAAGGACAATAACTCCTTAGGGGGTCAATTGACCATTTCAGTCATATTGACTTATTTGTAAATCTTACTTTGCTGTACATTATTGCTGTTTAAAGTTTATCTCTATCTATAATAATATTCAAGATAATAACCCAAAACAGTAAAATTTCCTTAAAATTACCAATTTAGGGGCAGCAACCCAACAACGGGTTGTCAGATTAATCTGAAAATTTCAGGGCAGATAGATTTTGACCTGATAAACAATTCCACCCATGTCAGATTTGCTCTAAAGGCTTTGGTTTTTGAGTTATAAGCCAAAAACTGCATTTGACCCCTATGTTCTATTTTTAGCCATGGCTGCCATCTTGGTTGGATGGCCGGGTCACCGGACACATTTTTAAAACTAAATACCCCAAAGATGATTGTGGCCAAGTTTGGATTAATTTGGCCCAGTAGTGTCAGAAGAGAAGATTTTTGTAAATGATTACTAATCTTTACGAAAAATGTCTAAAAATTGACTATAAAGGTCAATAACTCCTAAAGGGGTCAACTGAACATTTCGGTCATGTTGACTTATTTGTAAATCTTACTTTGCTGAACATTATTGCTGTTTACAGTTTATCTCTATCTGTAATAATATTCAAGATAATAACCAAAAACAGCAAAAATTCACTAAAATTACCAATTCTGGGGCAGCAACCAAACAACGGGTTGTTTGATTCATCTGAAAATTTCAGGGCAGAAAGATCTTGACCTGATAAACAATTGTACCCCTGTCAGATTTGCTCTAAATGGTTTTTGAGTTATAAGCCAAAAACTGCATTTTACCCCTATGTTCTATTTTTCGCAATGGCGGCCATCTTGGTTGGTTGGCCGGGTCACGCCACACATTTTTAAAACTAGATACCCCAATGATGATTGTGGCCAAGTTTAGTTTAATTTGGCTCAATAGTTTCAGAGGAGAAGATTTTTGTAAAAGCTAACGACGGACGACGACGGACGACGGACGCCAAGTGATGAGAAAAAATGTGTACTAGCTCTGTGAAAATGAACGTCACACTAAAATTCCAAAACATAAATAAACTTAAAAGAATCAACAAAGGACCAGAGGCTCCTGACTTTGGCAAGACGCAAACATGCTGCGGGGTTTAACATGTTTTGTGAGACTTCAATCCTCCCCTATACCTCTAGCCAAAGTAGAATAAAAAAACATACAGCAATACTCATAGTAAAACTGAATCAGATATTTTTCAGAATAGGTAACAAAAGAATTTAAACAAAACTAGAGGCTCTAAAGAGCCTGTGTCGCTCACCTTGGTCAACAAAGGACACAGATGGATTCATGACAAAATTGTGTTTTGGTAATGGTGATTTGTTTTTAGATTTTACTTTACTTAACATTCTTGCTGCTTACAATTATCTCTATCTATAATGAACTTGGCTCCGTAGTTTCAGTGGAAAATGTTAGTGAAAATCTACAAATTTTTGAAAATTGTTAAAAATTGACTATGAAGGGCAATAACTCCTTAGGGGGTCAATTGACCATTTTGGTCGTGTTGACTTATTTTTAGGTCTTACTTTACTGAACATTATTGCCGTTTACAGTTTATCTCAATCTATTATAGTATTCAAGGTAATAACCAAAAACTGCAAAATGTCCTTAAAATTATCAATGCAGGGGCAGGAACCTAACAACAGGTTGTCCGATTCATCTGAAAATTTCAGGGCTGATAAATCTTGACCTGATAAACAATTTTCCTCCTGTCAGATTTGGTCTAAATACTTTGGTTTTTGAGTTATAAGCCAAAAACTGCATTTTATCCCTATGTTCTATTTTTTTAAATGGCGGCCATCTTGGTTGGTTGGCCGGGTCACGCCACACATTTTTAAAACTAGATACCCCAATGATGATTGTGGCCAAGTTTAGTTTAATTTGGCACAATAGTTTCAGAGGAGAAGATTTTTGTAAAAGTTAACGACGGACGACGACGGACGACGGACGCTAAGTGATGAGGAAAAATGTGTACTAGCTCTGTGAAAATGAACGTCACACTAAAATTCCAAAACATAAATGAACTAAAAAGAATCAACAAAGGACCAGAGGCTCCTGACTTTGGCAAGGCGCAAACATGCTGCGGGGTTTAACATGTTTTGTGAGACTTCAATCCTCCCCTATGCCTCTAGCCAAAGTAGAATAAAAAAACGTACAGCAATACTCATAGTAAAACTGAATCAGATATTTATCAGAATAGGTAACAAAAGAATTTAAACAAAACTAGAGGCTCTAAAGAGCCTGTGTCGCTCACCTTGGTCAACAAAGGACACAGATGGATTCATGACAAAATTGTGTTTTGGTAATGGTGATTTGTTTTTAGATTTTACTTTACTTAACATTCTTGCTGCTTACAATTATCTCTATCTATAATGAACTTGGCTCCGTAGTTTCAGTGGAAAATGTTAGTGAAAATCTACAAATTTTTTGAAAATTGTTAAAAATTGACTATGAAGGGCAATAACTCCTTAGGGGGTCAATTGACCATTTTGGTCGTGTTGACTTATTTTTAGGTCTTACTTTACTGAACATTATTGCCGTTTACAGTTTATCTCAATCTATTATAGTATTCAAGGTAATAACCAAAAACAGCAAAATGTCCTTAAAATTATCAATTCAGGGGCAGGAACCTAACAACAGGTTGTCCGATTCATCTGAAAATTTCATGGCTGATAGATCTTGACCTTATAAACAATTTTAACCCGGATTAGATTTGGTCTAAATGCTTTGGTTTTTGAGTTATAAGCCAAAAACTGCATTTTACCCCTATGTTCTATTTTTAGCCATGGCGGCCATCTTGGTTGGGTGGCCGAGTTACCAGACACATTTATAAAACTAGATACCCCAATGATTATTATGGCCAAGTTTGGTTTAATTTGGCCCAGTAGTTACAGAGGAGAAGATTTTTCTAAAAGATTATTAAGATTTACGAAAAATGGTTAAAAATTGACTATAAAGGGCAATAACTCATAAAAGGGGTCAACTGACCATTTTGGTCATGTTTGACTTTTTTGTAAATCTTACTTTGCTGAACATTATTGCTGCAATCCAATCCATCACAATTCAGTCACCTCTCAGTCATTACAGCTGAACGGACGTGCTGGGCCAGCTCTCCTTTACCCGCTATCTTCGATGAGGGTTTACAGTTAGATATCAACGACTTACTACTTAAGATGACAGAAACCAATCCATGCCGTACAGATAGACGTAGTAGTTGGCGTACCCGCGTTAACATGCACTCCAAAACCATTGTATCATGGGGAGTGTTATGCCGATTAACGTCCGAGGGCTGTATCCTAGGCTGTTGGGTGATACGACCTTCATTTCACTGCCTCACGGCTTTGGTCCTGATAATGCTTCCTGTCATCTTTCGAACTACGTCCGAGATCATCTACCAGTACTCCATCATCGAGGCTAGCGGGCTGCCAAGCTGACCAAACTGGCCCTGAAAGCAGCCGTTGTGAAGTAAACCAACATCAAAATAGTCAACAAACCAAAAACAACTCACCAAAACCAAGATGGCGGCCTACATATTGCGACCTCCACTACTTGTTCCTGACCCATGGCATCAAAATATGATAAAGCTCACCAAACGCCTTCGGGCACCGAGCCGACCGTGCGAGGGCTGTATAGCCAGTCAAGGTCGTTAAACACCACCATATATATACATTATTGCTGTTTAGAGTTTATCTCTATCTTTAATAATATTCAAGATAATAACCAAAAACAGCAAAATTTCCTTAAAATTACCAATAATGGGGCAGCAACCTAACAACGGGTTGTCCTATTCATCTGAAAATTTCAGGGCTGATAGATTTTGACCTGATAAACAATTTAACCTCCATGTCAGATTTGCTCTAAATGCTTTGGTTTTTGAGTTATTAGCCAAAAACTGCATTTTACCCCTATGTTCTATTTTTAGCCATGGCGACCATCTTGATTGGTTCGCCGGGTCACCGGACACATTTTTTAAACTAGATACCCTAATGATGATTGTGGCCAAGTTTGGTTAAATTTGGCCAAGTAGTTTTAGAGGAGAACATTTTTGTAAAAGTTAACGACGACGGACGACGACGACGGACGCCAAGTGATGAGAAAAGCTCACTTGGCCCTGTGGGCCAGGTGAGCTAATAAAAATGATACATAAATTTACAAAGGACTACTACAGCAGTTACTGACATGCCAGCTATACAGACCCCAATTAAACTGATTGAAAAATTATGTCTTTATGATATGAAAATCAAGCACAATCCCTCCAAACCAAAACGCGTGGATAATTCACCTGCTTTGTCGATCTCGCAATAAAAAATTAAAACAAGAGAGTACACACTAAAGTGTCTCGCTGACCATTGATTGTTCAGAGTTCTAAACGAAAGCGAAGTTTACTACGAATTTCACATAAACTTAACTTGATCCATGAAAAAGAGGTCAAGGTCAGATAAACCAAGCCAGACATGTACATGTTCACCTTTTTATCATTCCATACAACGAATATAGTTGACTTTTTGCTTACAGTGTACAAGAAACTTTATATTGACCAATGAACCATGAAAATGAGGTCAATGTCAGACGATATCTACAAGAGAGACATCAACTTACAATCATTTCATACACCAAATAAAGTTAATTCATTGCTTATCACGGGTAGTAACCTCGTCATATCGAGTAGGTTTAGTACAGTGATTTGTCATACTAGTTTGGTTAAGATTGACATGGTTAATTTATGGTACTTCCCAAAACAATTGCCTCAGTTCTATTCAAACGAGCAAATAAAAAGCAAATGAGATGTTTGAATCTGTATTTGAAGTCAAAATATCTACATTGGAATTGTTGTTTCACGAAATTAATGCAGAATAAGCAAGATATTGGAATTGCTATGGTTTGGTTAAGCGATTGATATGGTTCGGTTAAAAGTCTAGAAATTCGTCATGGTTTTGGTCAAGTTTGACATGGTTTAGATCGAAATTAATCTATATGTGTTTCACCTCAAAACTGATAATTTGTTTGATGGCCTTTTTATTAAACGAAGTTACTTATCAACCGCCTAAGAAGAAAAAAACCTTTTTAACCAAATTGTGTGGGTGTAAACGGCAAAGCGTAAATAAAACATGTCAGGTTACTTTTCCTACGATATAACATAAAAGTCACTGCACTTTTAAACCAGCTTTTGATATGATTTTCCAAAAAAAAATAATACAAAGCGTTGCTTCTGTTTCACAGATAATCTTTTCTCCATATGTTCGTGCTTTGTCTACGGGGATATCGTGAGCGGCATTCCTAGTCAAATAGCTCAAGACTACTATTTAAAGTTGCAAAACGTAGCAGCTAGTCAAAAAGTAATTCTTGTTTTTACATTTTTTTTTCTAGAAAACTATACATGATGATTTTTTTGTTTTTATATATTTTAAATTTTGAACCAGTTTATGATGAATAAAAGGTGATGTTGGGGGGAAAGGGAGGGAGGGGGTGTTATCGGCCTATGATACAGTGGTAAACGAAAAAAAAGTCACAGGAAAAAGTCACAAAATACAGGCTAGGAAAAAAAGTTACAAGAAAAAAAGTCACAGCAAAAAAGTCACAAGTCACAGCAAAAAAAGTCACAAGAAAAAAAGTCACAGCTAAAAAAGACACAATATATATTTTTGAGTAAAATTATTTATCAGAAGTATGTTGGAATGCACATGAAATAGTCACTATGTACATGCATGCAATGAATAATTAAACTGGAGTTTGTATATGCATAGTAAAAAGTCATAATAATTATACTTGTATCAGATCAATTATCCTTTTTTCTTTTCAAAATTGATTTTTTAACAAACAGGGAAAGCTCAATTTAATTTATTTTCTTTTATTTAATAATGATCTCAAGTTGTATTTCATTGATATGGTTACCTACCTAAAGGTCTACAAAAAGGGAAATGTGTCACAAGAAGCCACTAATCAATATCAACAGTCATTTATATTGAAGCTTAAGGAAAAAGCTGAACTATCTGAAAGTACTGAATATGAGTTAGGGTTCAAAAAAGAATTACCTGATGAGAGGTATGATTGAAAAATGGTTCTAGCGTGATTAGGAGTATCACATATCGGGCATATCCAAAGTGCTGATGAATTTCCTAACTTTTCATACATAGATGGACTTATATTTACACATGCAATATGACACCATTTATCGCAGTTATCACAAACAATAGCATCACTGTCACAGGTACACTCATGCGAGCAAATAGAGCAAAGGACACAGGATAAACACACTAGGAAGCCATATTATATAAGGTGTAAGGATTGATAGATAGGATATTATTACCTTTTTAATCACAAAGACTCTGTTTGCCGATCAAAACAAAAACAAACAAAAAAGTAAACCGGAAGTGGTTTACACTGTTTACATTGATGGAAAATAATTTTCCCGCCACTGTACAAATGTGAATCAAAAATTTACGTATACAACATTTTAATTTACAAGGAAATATCAAACATTTTGATAATTTTCATACACACAATGACAAATAAAAGCCAAATATTGATGTAATAGCAAGATCCGGGATTTATCAATGTGGAAAAATCTGTAAGTTCCAAATGTTTTTGAGAGCTGCAATTTAGACGTCCATTTCCTAGCACATGCGCACACATATACGTAGTTTTAGCCATGTTGCTCAATGACTAGTTTTATGTGTATTTTTTCTAAACTGTTTGTTTGTTTTTCTTTTCGTTTGGTTGTATTATAATAGTGTTGCGTGTCTGAAACAAAGTTATGAGTTTTATTGTCTCCCCTATTGGTATATTGCGTCTTGTATTGTCTGATAGCCGAGTGGTCTAAGTAGTTCATCTTCTGAAATGTCGTATAGACTTGTGGTATAGTTATTGGTAAATTTCTCTTATTATATATCTTTGTCTATTGACATCATAATGTTGACCACAGCGCACACAGATGTAGCGTGATTATAAGTTATCATGCTTTGACCCAACTAACATGGTTATTTCGACTCCGTCTTAATAATCATGCTAGTTAGGTCAAAGCATGATAACATTTTTGTGCGGTTATGCTAACCGTATTAGGTATATAATTAATGAAACGTTTAATACACAAGTGTCCTAGATTTCACTTCGCAATTTTAACATGTTAACTCCGCCCACTGACCTCACTCTTAATGTGTATCGTGTAACCTTATGATCTATTGATTTTCCTTGTAGTGCATAGTTCATGTGTTTTTGTGCCAACTAAAGATGGAGTCTGGTAAAAGACGATTTGTTGATACTAGTGATGAAGAAATTGAACAAAAACGTTTGAAAATGAGTGCTGACAAAACAATAAAGCAGAACATAGCAGCAGCCACTATTTTCAGGGAGTATTTAAAAGTAAAGAAAATGGATCCTAGATTTGAACAGTATGACACATTAAAAGTAAATGAAGTGTTGGGTCATTTTTATATAGATGTGCGTAAAGCTGATCGAAATGTCCACAAGTTTTCAACAACTGTTCCGTAACTATTGTTTATAAAAAAGAATGACTTCATTTTTAGAAGAACAGATCTGATAGTTTTCGAACACATTTTTATTTACCGTTGGGTTTAATGTGATCGGGAGCATTTCACTTTGTTTCATTCCATCTTATATTTTTTTTCTTATTTATATTTTTTTCTGGACGAAAACCATTTTTAAATCTGTTATTACTGTTAAGTTTGTATGATATAATACAGAGATGTATAATAAATATATTTTATTTGAATTTCTCTAGATTGATAAAGCCATTGATTGCGTCATGCATGTATAGATGTCAACCAGTGGAAATTTCCACACGCGGACAGGCTAACAAGTCAACTGGTCTTATGTAGGGCAATACACGAAGGTTATCACAAGACAGCGTGTACCTTACTTTTTTTTTTATAGCACACATGATTTCAGGTTAATAGGTTGAGCACATTGGTTAAAGGTCAACATATTACAACGCAATTTCTGATTGGCTACAGGTACATGTTTTGTAAGAAGGTTTCTTCTATTGGGATAATTTGATTGGGTTGTGTACGGCGAACATGGTTATTTAGCAGATTGCAAGGCAGCCAGTAGAATTCAAGTTTACAACTGCATAACCGCACAATGACATTTAACAAGGAATTCCGTTAAAACCGATGATATCGGTGTATATGAATTTGAAGAGAGGTGCAAGTTTTAGTTCCTTGTTGAAGGCAACGCTTACGGGTTAGAGAATTGCATTGCATTTGATTTCTTCCTGTATGTATTTTATTTTACGAAAACATACCCAATATCTTTTTGATTGTATCATATCAACAGATTTTGTCTCTCGAACTGAGTAAAGGTTGATAGATATTTTCAGGTGTGTGAACTTGTGCATTTACAGGTATATAAATGTGTATATTACTTCATTTCTTTCTTTTGGTAAGTTTTTGGGAAATTGTTATGCAATCCATCCGAATTATTTGCTGTATTCATGAATTATTCATTGCCATGTTATAAAACATATATTTTGATCTGCTAAGGGGAATTAACCATTGGCTATTCTTTTGCGAAATAAAAAGATGTACACAATCGAAATCATCTTCGCAAGGAAAGGGTTAATATCTGGGTCCCTCCTCAAGATGAAAAAAAGGGGGAGGGGTAAACTTAGGTTTATTAAAAGTCATCTGGACTAATAGACAGGCGCATTCACCGTATGACAAGATCTAAATCCAATTTCGAATCGGCCAGAAAGAACAACGAAAAAAGCATCCGCGAAAATAAGAAACTTTACAGTAGATTAAAAGTATGTAGAAGGAAATAAGTGATGAAATAACAGTGTGTGCTTCAATTAAACACCCTATCCGCTTAGTTCTAATATCTATACTATAAATTCAAAATATTAACACTGCAATCATCAATAAGAAAGAGATATCATTCAAATTGACAGTACTAGTATACCTTAATTTGTCTCACGTATGTCACGGTGCCACATGTGATTGTGAAGTAGGATCTGCTTACCCTTTCGGAGCACCTGAGATCACCCCCCAGTTTTGGTGGTGTTCTACAATGTGTAATACACAATCACATGGACATACATTTGCTTTCTTCATAAAAGTTTCTGCACACAAACATGTAAATTTTGATATTAACAAAGAATACTGTAAAACTAGATGATACGCTTTATTTATTCATCTTGCCATAACAACTCGATAGTACAATTTCGGCCGTTCTGATACAGTTTGGAACTGGCTAGCCTTCCAATTTCATTTGCAAAATTTATACACATTATTTCATTCAAATGTTATCTTGTATTTACTGTCTTTCATTTCTTCTTTGTACTGAGCATCAAATTTCTCATTCTGTGCGACCGTAAAATGATTTTTCCAATCTCCTATTTCACCTGAAAATAAGTTTAACATTATTATAAGCAAGAGGTACGAATACTCCCCACCTGTGTTTGTGTAGAAAGCTGACAAAATCGTGTGTATTTTGAATATAAGGAATTTACATAATTATATAATATTTAGTAATTTCTCCATTTTGTGTTAACAACTTTCTGAATTTAGTCGAAACAAATACAGCAGTTGCACCTTTTCGATTGAAGTACTTGCAATTTAGTAAATAAAAAGTTTTAAAAAAAAAACTTTTTTAGAGACAGAAAGAAGCTAGTTGAAAGAATGTTTTGTTGATGGCGGATCTTTTATAGTTTTTCTTTGGTTTATTGGTGATAATTGTTTTGAAGTAAACTTATGACAATTTAAAGCTTTACATATTTTAAGATACCCGGCAGTCTTGTCTACTATTGAAGATTGTATGCCGATTTCTAGATCTTTTTGCTGTATTAATATTGTTGGCGTGCGGTCTCATTGACGTAAATGTCACATCTCCTTTTGTTCACTTGGGAGTTGCTGTATTTCACTTTCTAACCTCATTTAGAAAGCCCATACCTAAGTCATGCTTACCAGTTTAGTCATAAACTAACTCAAGTAGAAGTATTTGCCATTTTGCAACCGGTCTAGCGTCAAAATCAAAGATAAAAGATGCAAATGGCAGACCAGAAATCTCTTAAATAATAAAGAAAAAACAGAATGGAATAATTCCATTACATTTTCAAGATGACCAGACCGTGAACAACATAACTGTACAGGCGATCTTACATGCACAAACACGTAAATTGGCAAATCGGACAAACTATATACTTACCTTTCCGATATATGAACCCTTTGCCATCTACAATCACTGTGATATCAAATTTGTTTTTCTGCATATTTCCAAATGATGTTTCTTTGGCAATCTTTTCTAATGTGTCGTCTGTACATGGTGTACCAAGAAAATCTGCAAGTTTCTTTATTTCTCTTACAGGATCCTAGAGTAGACCAGTAATGATATAGAAAATAATGTATAATCAAGTTGGATGAACTAAAGGTATTTTTATGCGTATGTTAAACTTATTAATGAATAAATGAATACTTTATCAAAAAAGCATTAATTATACTATTAAAAGCAACGAAAACATATTTACAACACGACAGAGAGCTATAGCTACAAATACATAAATATCTTAATAGGAAAACTTGAAATGAGAAAATAAGCAACATCAAGTAAAATAATATGATCTGATTGACCATGCATATTTACACAATTTCTTAAGAAGTAAATTAGACTTTAAAATTAATTGAAATAAATACTGAATTTTGTAGTGCTTAGTCAAGACCAAAATAAAATTGGCCAAAAATTACGCCCTATTGATCTATAGGTTAGAATTTTCCTTAAAAAAATTAAACCATGAATTAACTATGTCAGTTACTCCTAAATGTGTTGTAAAAGTTAACTGTTGTTAAAAAAAATTAATATTTATATGGTGGTATAACTATCAAAATAAACATATTTTGGAGTAACATAAGTGAGGTGAGTTGAGAGTTTTTTTTTGCTCAGTGTTGAGGTCTTACTTTGACTGAGATGAAGCAATAAAAGCGTTGTTCCTTCTTGGCATATTTTTTTGGTTGTGCATTTACTGATTTTGTGTCATGGATGAATACCCCATATCCGTTGTTTTTCTTTTAATTATCAAAAGAAATGTTGTTTCATTTTTTCATTCAATAATGTTCAAAATATAACGAAAACTGAAATGTTCCGGTCACATCCTCTCATTAGTCTAAAGTTGAATAGATGTATTTTGAGGAAAGCTGCAACACTAAAGCCTAAATCCAAGCATTCATGTTTTCTTCATTTGGAGTTGATGAAAGTTGGGGAAAAGTATTTAAGAGGGTAATGGTAATGTTCTATTTTGACTATCCTAACCTCTTTTAGGAGCTACCATTTGATTTGTGGAGGTGGTGCTAAGATGAAAAAGAAATTACTGTGCTTTTTTCAGTTGTTATCTCTGTCCTGCAGTTTTATAGTCACTATATTCGGTCCTGCCCTTTTTTGTTAGTTTATACTGACTTTTATGTTACTTAAATTGTCATTCAAATCTCATAGGTTGACAACGTAAAAAACTACGAAAGACCATCCATCCAGTCAACAGATAAAACCGGGCCGGGATCTCGGGTGCTCCGGAAGGGCTTATTGATCCTGCATCACTCATGACGGTAAAATTATGAGATTTGATTGGTCTTTCAAATTGGTTGACAAATGCTTACTTCAAAACTTGCTGTTGAAATTGTCAGTTTTATACACGTTTAATTTTTATACGGCGGTAAAATCATATTAAAAAAAAAATGACTATCACATGTATCACTAAAAGTTTTCATAATATTTTTATGAAGATAGTTGACTACCTTTTTCATATCTTCATAATAACAGGTAAAAATCGTCTCTGGAAAGTCGCTTGCTGCTCGTTCCATTTCTAACGCATAGTTATACCATGATCCATAAGGCACTATGGAGTATACAATATACATTTTGTTTTTAAATACATCAAAATATATCGACCTTGATATATCTTTAAAGTATAGGGAAATAAAAAAAAAAACTATTGATATGTTTGCAGTGAATTATTTAGTTTTAAGAATTATAATATATACTGGATTCTAACTAAAGTAGCCTTTCAGAACTAAAAGATTAATGTTGATCACTTCATTGAACACAAAAAGAGAAAAAGAACAGAAACAAAAAGAATAAGGAAGGCACTTGTTTATGATTTTATAATATTCAGCCTGTCAAGACCAAGTCAAACAAACATATATTTCAAACTAAGATTGTTTTTTGTTATCGGACCCGGAGTAAAGTAATGGGTATCCAGTAGTCCAATCGGTGACTACTCGAGAACAATGACGTTACAAGGCAACTCATCATGAACATTGTGTTGATGAAAAGTTATGTTGACCACAAATACATTTAGTAGAATTTATACTGCACTCGTTCTATTTGAGCAGTCAAAATGCGTTGACCGTATATTTCTATGTCATATACAGTCACTGACCTGATATCACTTTTCCTCATGAATATTTAAATACAAATTGCCTAAATTGTAATTAATTATTCATACGACCTATTCAACCTGTTATTGTTTCCAAAGTATACAACGACTCAAACTTATTTCTTTTGCAATTTTAGAAGAAAAAAAACATATTTCACTTTTTAATATTTTTGGTTTGCGAACTATGTATCATTATGTTTTATGCTTATTGTTGATACTTTAGTTTATTCTATCATCGATTGCAGGTTTCAACAGGTAGATGTACATCTCATTGTGCTGTAAATTTCTCCGCCTGCATGATATGAGATCTTTTTATAAAAGGGGAAGTTTCCCAATATTTTAATCAAATAATAACATACACACTAAACAACAATTGAAAAAGTACTCTTTTAGATTGCAGTATATAAACAATAATAATGCATTGACTTGACATATCAACGATATAAGGATTCGGACCGAAACGGGGAAATAGCTCGGCACAGCCTCGCATTTCCCCGTTTCTAAGCCTCATCCTTATATCGTTGATATGTCAAGTCAATGCACTATTATTGTCATTAAAATACTCACGTTTTCCGGACATAAACAGTTCAAAAAATTCCTCCCATGTTCCATCAAAGTTGATAAACATATCTTTTAAACAGTGATAATAATATGAAACACATACATCTTTAGGATTTCGAATCATGTGCACAATTTTGACCTTTTTTTCTTTGTGTTGCTTTGGTAAATATTTAAATAGACAATGCGTGTCCATAATTCTTGGTGATGGAACACCTTCTAGCACAGACAAATCTTCAACTGCTTCTAACATGCTTTGCATTTTGCTCTGGTTGTCTAATTCAGTCGTGTTTCTCAGTAACATATTCACTATTTCGTAAGTCCAATGTGTTCCTAAAATGAAAGTATTTTTTTTCTCTCACTTGGATCAGACATTTGAAATATTATTGAAATTAAAGAATATTGATAAAAAAAAATTCATATAGTAATCAGTCATGGAAAGCCATTCACCTAATAAATATTAACTTTTAAATTCATTTTTTTTTAAAAGAAGATTGTTGGAAAAAAATATAAAATATTAAGAAAATTGCTTTTTGTCATCACCTTACCATAACAAAGATTTATGATATGTCCAAAATAATAAATCCTACTTATTTGTAAAATCTATAAAAAAAAAAAAACAAACTAAAAAAACCCTTATTGAATTAAATATTGAAAATTATGATGATCAAATAAGACAACTAGTACAAAACGGCAAACCAGATTATATCGAGTGTCCAAATTTCATATACAGTTTACACTCTGTATAATTGTTTTTATCTTGCAATCAGCTACATGCATATCATGCATGCAGGGACATAAAACTTTTTTTTTCTGTATTGTATTTGTAGTCTTCTATTACTTCGCTTCCTTGTTGAGTCAGCGCTAATGTGAATATTTCATTTTGTCTACCAATTTATTTTTTGTTTTTATTTCGCGGTCAATTTCTATGAAAAATTAGACAAATTATTTGGATTTAAATAACTAAAGCTATTACATTCAAGTGCCAGAAGTAAATTGTAGGATAATTGTTTTTAATCCAAATAGCTGTTTCTAATAAAAAAAAAATATATGGAAACGTACTTGTATTGCATTTTTCCTGTAATTTACAACCGGCACTTGAAGCTTTAGCTTAAAAATTCTACCATTATTTAATACAAAAATGAGTAGTGAATTATCTGTTCTAAAACGTGAAGTTTGAGATGTTTCTCCTGACCACTATATGAAGCAAACGTCAGTTCACACAATTAGATTTTAAAACATAACTAATATTCTTCCATACCTGACTTTGCATACGTGCAGATTATTATATCTGAATCTCTAGATTTGAAATTCATTATATCTTCAATTGCATTCTTGGCTTCTTTTTTCCTAAACGGCTTAAATGATGGATACGAAACTCCTTCAAATTCTGGCTGAGGAACTTTTTCAAGTTGGGCCAACATTTTTCTCTTCTCCTCTAGTTCCGACTGCATTTTTTTTAGTGTCTGTGTAGTTTAAAGTGTCAATGACAAGCAAGTTCGCTGAAATAAGAAAACTAGAGGCTCAAGGGAGTTTGAATCACAAGACAAGACGAACAAATAATTATAACAATGCAATTGAATATGAAAATGGTGAATGTGTCAAAGAGACAACAACCCGACCAAAGAGCAGATAACAGCAGAAGTCCAACAACCGGGCTTCAACACAGCAAGAAAATCCCACGTCTGGAGGCGGGGTTTGTCTGACACCTAAAGAAAACTGTGTACTAGCTCAGTAAAAATGAGCGTCCCACTAAAACTCCAAAAACAATAAATAAAAAAAGATTAACAGATGCTCCTGACTTGGGAAAGGCAAAACAATTGCGTCTGGGTTGAGCGTGTTTTGTGAGATTTAAACCCGCCCTCTATACCTCGAGCCAATGTAGAATAAACAAACACACAACAGTACTCACAGTAAAATTCAGTCTGATAACAGAATAGTTAACGTAAGAAAATGACAATAATACACAATTTAACAATGGATTACTAGCAGTTACTGACATGTCACATGCGGACCTCAATTAAACTGTTTAAAAGATAATTTCTTCAACATATGAAAATCAAGCACAATTCCACCAAACTACCAACGAATGAATATTTCAACTGCTTTGTGTGTCTCACTTTAAAAACTAAAACAAGAGAGCACACGTTGATATGTCTCGCCTGATGTACTGACCATTGATCGTTGATAGTTCCAAAATGCAAAGTTTTACTACAAGTATCATATAAAATCAACACGATCCAAGAAAATGAGACCAAGGTCATATAAAGCAAGCCAGAATACACCAAATATAGCTGACCCATACTTACATGACCTTATACTTTAGGAAAAATGGATCAAAATACAAAAAAATAACATTGAACAATGAACCTTGAAAATAAGGTGAAGGTCAAATAAAACCTGCTAGACTTGCACATACATCGTAAAATATTTTGATACACCAAATATAGTTATAATTGCATACGGAATCAGAAAAACAGACCGAAACACCAAAACTAAACTTTCACCACCGAACCACGAAAAGGAGGTCAAGGTAAGATGGCACGTGCCATTTGGATATTTACACCCTTACAATCATTCCATACACCATTAATCTAATTTTAGAGATTTTCGACCAGACTTTAGTTCGACCCCTATATTCTGTAGACAAGACAGCAATGTTATTGATCAACTTTGACAAAAAACACAAACTTTATTGTTGAGATCCTACGGAAAAAGCAGACACACGTTGGTTTCAACCCATTGAGCAGTTTGGGAGGATATTTTAAAGACCAAACAGCCTATTCATTTCTAACCCCTTTCACCTTACCTGTACACAATCGGCGCAAACGAAAGACAAAATCTACGCAAGTGAAGAAGAAGAAAAAATAAAATGCAGATCGACGCAAATATAAGACAAAATCTACGCATGTGAAAGAATAAAAAAAAAAATGAAATGCAGAACGGCGCAAATGCAAAAAGTCGAGATAAAAATTTATATTTTATTATTTTTATTAGAACGAAGGTAATATATAGTGTAGTATCTTATGTGTCCATTTGTGTTAAATCTCCACAGGATATTAAAGTAGCGCGACGCATAATAGTTCCTCTTTTCTTGGGAGACGTAGCGTACCTACGTAGCGTACACCATGTTGGAATCCGTGAAAAACGCGAAATAGGACGTTATAATTTGACGTTTTTTCATTGCTAGAAACAACGTCATAGAGCTTTTATGTCACTACCAAGTTGCGTTAGCTGATGAGCATTTAAAACAATAGGCTGTTTGGTCTTTAAAGGGAAAAGTTTACAGGCGGTGGACGCAAAAGAATGACAAAAGATTTTATGCAAGACCTCCAGGCAAGGTGATCTAAAGCGTGAGAAAATTGAAGAAATGTGTAGTGATATACTTGTTCCATTCCTCCACAGTGATATTTTCATTAATACGAAGCTCCTCAACAATTCTAAACTATAATAGTCATGGAATACCATATTTTAATGTCACCGATTCTATAATTGTCCCGCTGTGTCATTTTGGTCGACGTTGACAAAATGAGTTTCCCGCCCGCTGTTAGGAACACTTTGGTCGTCAATGAGAACAGGGCAAATAAGCGGTTACTTTTCCGGCAGAAATATGACTATGGCTATTCTGTTGTTATAACACACGCAAAACCCGA
Organism: Mytilus edulis; assembly: GCF_963676685.1. Classification (NCBI taxonomy): domain Eukaryota; kingdom Metazoa; phylum Mollusca; class Bivalvia; order Mytilida; family Mytilidae; genus Mytilus; species Mytilus edulis. The sequence goes on along the minus strand of NC_092350.1, from coordinate 25,719,358 downwards.
TGTTTTTGTAACACATGTAAGATAATTAACGTTACCAGAATCGTCACATGGCTTTTCATGACATTTGTACCTAGATACACAATAGCCGAAAGGAATCTTTATACAGAAGTGGGAAATACAGGTACAATATCCATGCATGAACGATAAGAGTATCAATCCCCTGTTGCAAAAATGATTCACAAGCAGCCAAATATGGTCCCAATTGAAAATACAAGTACTCGCAAGGCCATATCACACCATTTTTGCTCTGAATCTAAGTCAAACATTACATTGTATTAAGGAAAGAAAGAAATGTCGACAATATCTTCATTTGATCTATCTCCCTTTGTACACAATTTTAGAATGGATGGTTTATCAGTTATATTATGTAGAGGCGTGTAGGCATCATATTAACCAAGTTCTAATTTACGACCCAGACAAGTATACTAGTTATTAAACAGATATAGGATAGATGTAAACAATTAGTCCCAGTATATGTTTTTTTTAAATTAATAACTCATCGACCTTGGTATATGAATAATATAAAACATTTGATCAAAGATCCAATGTTCACCTAGCTGCACTATGCTGTGTGTACTCAAGAAATACAGACCGTACGGTGACCTAGTATGACTGTTAACTTCTGTGTCATTTGGTCTCTTGTGGAGAGTTGTCTCATTGGCAATCATACAACAACTTCTATTTTTTATATAAAGAGATTGAAATACATCTCACAGCCTGAGCTCACAGCGACGCGATTGTAGACAATATTCAGCCACCAAACACCGAAAATATAAGACACCCTACTCCCCCACAAAACGAAAACCATGCATAACTAGATTTAAAAAAAATATTCATTCTATATACCGATTACTTACCAAACAAATGGCAGATAATAATCGCACAAACTGAAGTACCCGAATGTAATGATTAATTATCCAAATAATCCTTCCGTTTATGATAATATGAATACACTGTCAACACAATGATTAAATTGTATTACATGTACATATTATTATATATTTCTTTGAGGCACAAGGACTCGGTAAGAAGATTGAAATATTGCTTATCAATGTTTTTCAAATTTCGCATTTTTGGTATCATTTTTTTTGATTGCCAGACAACAATGAAATTAAAACGTTGATTATACAAATAGACAGGAAATGCAACAAAAAAAAAAAAGATTTAAAAAACAATGATAAACTATTTTCAATCTGCTAATAAGCGAGTCCCTCTAACTCAGAAGGAATTAGAACATAAATTAAAAAATATGGCAGTGTTTACACGGCCAATTAGTTTTCTCGTGAGTACAAAAATACCTGTGCGCCTGGTCAAGTTTTAAGGGATGGCAGGAATCAAAATGTCTTTTTATGTTTCAGTAGACTGAAAACTAACCTTGATTTTGAGATTCTTTTTTGTCGTTTCCACAAGAGTGCCAAACACAACACCCGAACTTTATGTTTAAATCACCTTATATAGTCGTTTGTGTTATATTATGTTATGTGGTCAGACATCTATTGTAAATCGATACAACTCACTGTTATTATTACTCAGTAAGAACTTCTCATTTTTCTAAACTTGGATTTTTGTTGAGCATGCAACTTCTGTTCGACATAAATATGGGTATTGAGGCGACGGCGGTGGCGTTAACAAACTTCTTAAATGCTATATATTTCAGGAAGTAGATGATCTGGATTCTTGACACTATTGTATATATATACCTTGTACATGTTGTAGATGTATTTCTAGTTTGATTTATCTGACCTTCACCTCATTTTTTTGGATCATGTTAAGTTTATGTAATAGTTGTATTAAGCTTTATATTAAGGACTATCAACATAGACTCAATGGTTAAAGAAGTTGAGACATTTCAGTGTGTGCACTCGTTGTTTGGCATTCTGTGGGAACGAACCAACAATAAAAAAATAATCTAAAAATTCATCAAAATGTTAAAAAATTTCAATCTAAAAATGCGTTTTAAATTTAATATTGTACATGGTTCCTGTCATGTCTGAAAACTTAACAATGTGTACAGGGTTGTATGTACTCACTGAGTAAATACGGCGATATTTGTTAAAAGATGACGACAAACCTAGATTTAAGAAAGACGCATGATTGTGTGTAAATGGAATTTGTACGAAAAAAGGGGGGGGGGTATGTTTTTCTCCTAATAAAAAAGATATTTTGATCCCAAATTGTATGAGAAAAAATTTACTGTGGTCAAGCAGATAACAAATTAATGATCTGCATGATTCCTGATTTTTCGAATACCGTATATATATATAAAATAGTGCTAATTTAAAAAAAATAAATATATATATATATATATATATATGGTGATGGTGTTGTAAAGGTAAATAGTTAATATATTCAGAAAAGTACATACCCCTCCCCCTTTTTATGGAGCATGGACATGAATAGTAATTTTGGATAATGCTGAAAGTGAAGAAATGATGTACCGACGTTTATATTTCAATTAAAAAGGACAGGAAATATGTAAATAAAAATCAAATCTCACCAAAAGATAAAATCCCTAGCAACTCACCAATGCACGATTGATACTATAGATAAAAAGTGTTTGTGTATTACATGTCCAAATAAGCAACAACTCTTGAAAAACAACGTTCAACTTATGTCAGGCCTCAATTTTGGGCTAAAATATTTCTTTAATATATTACATTTCAACGAAGTTGCATTTTAAAAAAGTCTCAACCTTGATAACATTTATCTTATACTTGAAATGGTTCTATTGTTTTTATCAAATTATTAGATTCCTGATTTCTTTTCCAGAAAAAAAAATCCGTTGAAGGAAAATGAAAAAAATGTGTTTATTCTATAACTTACATTCACTGATTTGAGGCCATTTAAGTTTCTGAGGCTCTCAAATGTTCAGTCTTGTAAAATGTAATACTTCTTCCTTAAAACGTCGTACAAAGAAGATACAAAACAAAAGTAACAAAAAAAACCAGGCCGGAAACAACCTGCCGTATAGTTTTTCTGCACTTGTAGTCAGGTCATGGTCCTCGGCTAGCGCATCGGACCTTGACCTGACTACTCGTGCATGCAGAAAAACTATCCGGCAACGGTTGTTAAATGTACCGGCCTGTTTCTTTGTTACCTTTGTATTGTATCTGATACATATCCAATTTATCATCCTAGATTTTGACATCAGCAGAAAACAAAAGCAATTCATTAACATTCCACCAAATTAAAAACTAGTATGCATAACTTACCTGCCAACAGTCAGGTGAAACGCCAAAGAAGGAATTCAAACTATAGGTATTTAATTGACCTATTTATCTGTCTAGCCGACATCGAACCATTTACTAAATGTTGATCATAAATATGGTGTTCTATATTGAGCGTGACCCATTCACTATTGTTGTTTATATATATGTCATTGTATTTGTGAACGTACCTAAAAAATGAAAATGTTTGGTTGTAGTGCCATACACAAGTGATCATCGAGGTATTTCGTAGCAGGTGATAATATTTGTTTTGTTTAGAAAGTTTAAATTTTATAATTTTGATGGTTATCTTTAATATAACAAAACCACATTTAAAGCCCAATTATACATTAGAAGATTTTAACTCATTTTCAATGTATTCATATAGAGATCAAAACAGGGGCTGATCCAGCCATTTTCTATTAGGGGGTGGGGGGAGGGGGCTGTTGTTCCAAACCCAGGTAAAGGGGGTGGGGTCGGTGTTCCAAGTATGTGTCCCCCATTCAAATGCATTGATCGTCCCAAAAAAGGGGGAATTCCAACGCCCGGAATCCACACCCCTGGGTCCGTCATTGTAAAACGTACCCAAAGTATCCGATATGCAACTAGGGAAATATGCTAAAATTATCATCTAAAACGAATATAATCGGTGAACTATTTGATTAATTTGGATCAATGTCATATGTCGTACTACTCGTAAGTGATACCCCCTCCCTTTTTTTGTAAAACAAAATTATTACCAATCTGGAAAAAAACCCAGTGTTTAATTGTTGTAGTTCCCAATGAAATGAGCTGCGTCGCTTAGAAATCGACCTTAATATGCCAATGAAAATCAGAACATCTGTTAACTTATTTTGTGTTGAATAAAACATCTATGCAAAGTCTGTAACTATTAGAAAATTTAGCTGATATACGAACCCTACATAACAGACCAAAATTCATCTGTTCTTTTGTAATAGAATATTACAAATGCAATCAATCACTTATACATGTACATGTATGAGTGCACTTGCATTATGTCGATTTCTATCCGACGCAGCTCAAATAAAGATCTTTCATATGCAACATAGACTTAAGGCTTATGTACCCTTTTGTTATTTCAATGCTAAATATCAATAAGTTATGTATTATATATTATAAGTTAAAATTAGGCATTCAGAAGTACACAGATGTAAATTAATTAGTGCCCCGAAGTTTGATTCCCGTTTTTCTTTAAAAATGGTACATGGGGTATTAATCTCGATCAGGGAAATTATTTGAGCATATTCTCCCAGATGCTTTACTTTGGCTTTAATATTGATTCATTTATAGGGTCCTTGCATCGGAAATAAACACATTTATTCTATAACCAGAGGTTTGGAGCTGGCATGTCAATAACTGCTAGTAGCCCTTTGTTGATTTATATATCATTGTCATTTTGTTTAGTTTCTTTTGTTACCTATTCTGACATCGGACTCGGACTTTTTTTAAACTGAGTTTAACCTTGCGTATAGTTGTGTGTTTGTTTTTTCTACATTGGCTAGAGGTATAGGGGAGGTGTGAAATCTAAAAAAAACCACGCCGCATGTTTGCGCCAGTCCCAAGTCAGGAGCCTCTGGCATTTGTAAGTCTTGTATGCATTTTAATTTTAGTTTCTTGTGTATAATTCGGAGTTTAGTATGACATCCATTATCACTGAACTAGTATACATATTTTTTAAGGGGCTAGCTGAAGGACGCCTCCGGGTGCGGGAGTTTCTCGCTACATTGAAGACCCATTGGAGGACTTCGGCTGTTGTCTGCTCTATGGTCGGGTTGTTGTCGCTTTGACACATCACCCATTCCCTTTCTAAATTTTATATATTAAGTTGAAATTAGGCATTCAGAAGTACACAGATGTAAATTGATTAGTGCCCCGAAGTTTGATTCCCGTTATTCTTTCAAAATGTTACATGGGGTATCAATCTCGATCACGGAAATTATTTGAGCATATTCTCCCAGATGCGTATACGTAAACGTATAAATCGAACGACCTCTACAGGCTTATTAAGAAGAGATATAGTTACGATACTGTAGTTAGGCCATTAAAGATAGGATATTTTGGCTTTAATATTGATTCATCTATAGGGTCTTTGCATCAGAAATAAACACATTTATTCTAAAATTAGTTGTTGGCATGATATGCGTTTTGTTCTTCTCTTATATGTTATGATGGTATAATACTAAACCCATAACGGAAGTGATTGTGCTTGATATGATGAAGACATAATATTTCAATCAGTGTAAATGAGACATGAAGCTGGCATGTCAATAACTACTGCTAGTATCCCTTTGTTAATTTATGTATCATTGTCATTTTGTTTAGTTTCTTTTGTTCTATTCTGACATCGGACTCGGACTTCTTTTAAATTGAGTTTACGGCCGATTGCATTGAGTGTGTAGGTAAAGGTATTAACTTTGGTTAGCTTGCTTGCTTGCTAGCGAAACCATGAAGTCATTATAAGGTTAGGTAAGCTACCCTCCTTTAAGAGTAGACTAGTCCAACAGATAACCAATATATCTGTCTTTAGGAATAGGCTACTTCGAAAGAAGGATAGTAATGACTTCAAGGTTCAGCTAGCAAGCAAGCTAACCAAAGATACTACCTTTTCCTACACATTTAATGCAATCGGCTGTAACTGTGTGTTTTGTTGTGTGTTTGTTTTTCTACATTGGCTAGAGGTATAAGGGGAGGGTTGAGATCTAAAAAAAACATGTTTAACCCAGTCGCATTATTGCGCCTGTCCCTAGTCAGGAGCCGCTGGCCTTTGTTAGTCTTGTATGATTTTTAACCGGATTTTTGTGAAAAAAATGTCGGTTATTGATTTTGGGGATGTACGGCGGGCGGGCGGGCGGCAATCAAACATTTTGTCAAATGTTGTCCGTGCATTAACTCATGAACCGTTCAACCAAAGCTTTTAAAATTTTAATATGTTGTTACTGACAACTAAATGAAGGTCAAGTTCAAGAATGGCGATTTTGACTTTTACCGTTCAGGAGTTATGGTTCTTGAAAGATTGAAAAATGGAGTTTCCAGTCGTGTCCGTGCATTTACGCATGAACTGTTCTACCTAAGCTTCCCAAATTTTAATATGTTGTTATTGATGACAAAATGGAGGTCAAGTTCAATAATGACGATTTTGACTTTTACCGTTCAGGAGTTATGGTTCTTGAAAGATTGAAAAATGGAGTTTCCAGTCGTGTCCGTGCATTTACGCATGAACTGTTCTACCTTAGCTTCCCAAATTTTAATATGTTGTTACTGATGACAAAATGGAGGTCAAGTATAATAATGACGATTTTGACTTTTACCGTTCAGGAGTTATGGTCCTTGAAAGATTGAAAAATGGTGTTTCCAGTCGTGTCCGTGCATTTACGCATGATCTGTTTTACCAAAACTTCCAAAATTTTAATATATTGTTACTGATGACAAAATAGAGGTCAAGTTCAATAATGACGATTTTGACTTTTACCGTTCAGGAGTTATGGTTCTTGAAAGATTGAAAAATGGTGTTTCCAGTCGTGTCCGTGCATTTTCTCATGAACCATTCAACCAAAGCTTTTGAAATTTTTATATGTTGTTACTGATGACAAAATGGAGGTCAAATTTGATATTGACGATTTTCACTTTCACCATTCATCAGTAATGGTTCTTGTGATATTGCCAGGACACAAATAAATATTAATAAATCCGGTTTGCTGTCGTTGTGACAGCCTCTTGTTAATTTTAGTTTCTTTTATTTATTTCAGAGTTTAGTATGGCGTCCATTATCACTGAACTAGTATACATTTTTGTTTAGGGGTAAGCTGAAGCATGCCTCCGGGTGCTGGAGTTTCTCGCCGCATTGAAGACCCATTGTTGTTTTCTGCTCTTTGATCGGGTTGTTGTATCTTTGACACATTCTTTATTTCCATTCTCAATTTTATCTCTAATGCAACCATAAAAAAATTGTATTCTAGACATTGAGATTGGGAAACTACACATTTACAAACAACAGACCGCAATTTTAGGGGCCAAAAGCAGTGCAAACATTTACTTGAAAATATTAAAAATTTCTATAGGGGGACGAAAGAAACAAAAGGGATATCAAAACTCGTAAGTCGAAAACAAACAGATAATGCCATGGCAAAACATTAAAAACAACGAAAGACGAACAATTGTACAATTGTAAGCAAAACACAACATAGAAAAATAAAGACTTACCAACACGGACCTCTCGAGGTGATCTCAAGAAGAATAAACAGATCCTACTCCCCTTGTGGCATCCGTCTTGATTTTCAGCTAAGAAGTACCCCTGTGATAAGTGATTCAGTAGGCCAGATTCTAGAAAACAGGACGGGATTGTGGTTGCAAAATATCGAACATATCCGTCGTCGCATGTAATATTCCCCTACGGTCAACCAATAATTGGTGGCTGTCGTAAAATTTTCGAAGAAATGATTTCAACTTCACCACTTGAATTACTGGGTTCAGTAGCTTCTTTTAAGTGGCTCTATCCAGGAAGTCATGAAAGGAAGTGCAAGCTTTGGAATATCCGGCAGAAAAAACTCAATATGCAGGTGCTGCTAGAAATTTGCTACGTAGAAATGGAAAGTTCACAATTGGGAAGATGAAATCATCTCTGATACTGTAAAGTGTGTTTTTTTAGGCAGTTAAGCTGCCTTATGCGAGCACCCTAGATTTGTGTTCTACCCAATAAATGCTGAAATATGTGCCATTGTTATTATCTAGCTGGATATTAATGTTATTCATAACTAATTGGACAGTTTGTTCATAATTTTAATTCTTGATTACAAAAAATATGATCAAAAAAACCTTAAATGATCGTCGTTTTATCCAAAAGTTTTGAAGTTGTACATAGGAAGTAGGGCACATAAGGAATCTTTATGTAGTTTATTATCCCAAGAGATTTTGGCTAAGCTGTCAAGGAACAAATGTATTAAATGTTTAATCGCCGAAAATTTCTAAAGACATGTAGTTTAGATTTCCCAAATGGCAAAAGTCGTAGGAATATTGTTTGTCGTCAATACGTAGTCAACTGCGTCAGTAGTCTTAAAATAAGTAAATTCAAATAAAATATAGGGGAAGTCCCTGCGGCCAACCCCTCCTGTTGTTTGAGAACTTGGAAACAGTCGAGATCCTAACCTTAAATTAAACCATACAGTTTCTTGTATGGGACAAAAGAACAAATCAAATGAAATATAGGGAGAGTTCTTAGGGTCACCCTACCCAATCCTGTTTGATAACTTGGAAACAAATGAGATCCCCATAGGGGAAGTCACTGGGGTCCCCACCCCTAAACCATATATATATTCATGTATGGGACAATATTAAAAATCAAATGAAAAATAGGGGAAGTCCCTAGGGTCACTCACACCCTCTTGTGTGTGTTTTGAGAACTTGTAAAAGATTGAGATACCAACTCCTAAACCATATTCATTCCTGTTTGTCATTTCAAAAAGATTGAATGACATACAAGGTCAATCTCATAGGCGTCACATATGCATATCACTTTGCTAGATCTAACACCTATCATTTTATTCCAAACTTAGACATCATGGACATGGGTTGAAGGTGGGAGTCATTTACATTTACTATGGACATGTCAGTCAGACCTCACTATTGATCCCTGTAGTAGTAAACATTTGTCTGATTTGTGTCTCATAACTTTTGTACTGTAGAACACAAACGCAGTTATCTTTCCAGGGAAGCAAGTCCATTCATCCTTTTACAAGCTCGTACTAAAGTCAACTTGAAATACTAACAGTCAACTAATACGAACAATTACGATCAACTAGAAGAACTGCAATCATTGCGAATTTGTACCACTGCTGACTCGAGACTCGTGACCATGAAAAAAAATATACTTGATATATACGTTGCTATTGAAAACCTTGATAAAATATGAATTATTTGCCTTAATAATTAATTCATTAAATGAACATAAATGTACAATTCTATATGAATGTTTAATGTTTGTTATTTTAAATCTTTAAAAAAAATTGAAGCAACATTGCCACAGTTTTCATAATTATGTTTGCCTTGGTTTTTGGCTAACTGCCTACAGTGCTTACAGCGCTTTGATTTAAATACCCTTATTGTTTATTTTTTTGATGTAAATCACGATATAAGTCATATGGGGGGGGGGGGATATCGGTACACAATTTGTGAAACGAAATACAAATAGAAGCAAGATTTAAAGAAACATCGATTGTCATGTCAGCTCATTTATCAAAAAAGTATATAGTATGTTATATCGGATTAAAATGAAGATATTTTAAAGACATTCAAGGGATTAAGTTGTAAATCATTTTCTCAGGATCGAAATATCCTGTTTTTATCACGTCGAAAAATTCAGTTGTTAAAACGAGATCAATTGTATTTTTAAACAGCATTCAAGGGAATAGTTGTAAAAAAACTCAAGTAATAAATAAAAACTCAAGACATAAATAATATCCTATTTTAATCAGGTCGAAAGATTAAAAAAGAATGTTAGAAGGAATTTAATTACAATTTTAAACGATATTCAAAAATTTTAGTTGCAGCGACATTCAAGGGATTGATTTGTAGTGGATCAGATATTCAAGTGATTAAGTTTTAGCGATATTAAAGGGGTAAAGTTTAAAACAAAAGATCAATTAAATTTAAAGTGAAAGGATCGTAATAACCTATTTTTATTAAGTCGAAAGGTTAATTTGTTCAATCTCTTTACAACCGTGACCCAGTTCATACCAGTGTCTCTGGTGCACTTCCCAATTTCCGGACAGAAGTCAACAGTACAGCATGAAGGAACATAAACAGATAGGAGCTGGTGCCATTAAATCTCGACCAAGCACCATGGGAAATCGACGATGATGACAGTTTAAAAAAAGAAATGCACCTCTCATTTATAGAATCGAAAGGAAAGTTCTTCTACGTATATCGTCCCACTGACCAGCGACCTCACTGTCCCACAACTTATGGAACAGGCAAAACAAATCGACTATAGCAAGAAAATCAGTCTTAATAGCACTATTTTTTAGGGTATGCCAATGAATCTCTATTACAGCGTTTCATCTACATTTTAAGACGTACAAATGTGTATGACTGCGACTCAGTCTTCAACGTTTCGACCTTATGCGAAGTGGAAATCCTACCTGATCACCAACGTCAGGTTCGTTCTATACTATTTGAACTATCCCTTGTGATATATCGACAACCAGTTACCAGAGTATATTACTGCATCTAAATCGATCATCGATCTGAATAAAAGTAATAAGAAACTAGTTGCAATTTCCGATGTCTGACCGTCCTCAAAGGACATATATATTTTGTAACTGGATTTGCACACCAAACGACTGCCCGATAAATGAATCCAGTTTGCTCTAGATAAACAGCTACACGTCAAAACTGATGCCAAGAAATTCAAGGATTTACCACTACATCAAATAGCCTATTTCAAACATTGCTTCAAGACCAACGTCGACGTCTATCAATTATGGAATGATAGTGTAGCCTTTACCGTCTACAAATCCCGATGTCAGTACGACAACAAGATATCATCTAATGAGAGCTGTCCTTGAGGAGGACGACGACGATGAATATAAATTAGATGCATGTTTGGACGATGAAGAATGTAAAACCACGTCGAGAGGGTGAAAAACGTCTTTCTCAAGCTTAAGGAAAACCTCGATGATTACTGCATCCAAACCGTCGTTTTGGGATTCAATTCGGCCTAGTACGACATGCATCTGGTCAAATCATACTTGGCCAAGCAACTAGACATTCACGGTTCAGACAACACTTCCAAAGAAACAACAACGACGCCTGTTTTGCAAGAAATCGTTTTTAAATCGTCCATATTTGTATCTTGACTCGCACGATGTATGTTCTTCAATATGAGTCGACAGCCGGAGCATCGTTTTAAAAATAACGGAATTTGATGCGACTGTCATAAAAGAGAGATTTAGCGCTATAAAACCAGGTTCAATCCACCATTTTCTACATAGGAAATTCCTGTACCAAGTCGGGAATATGACAGTTGTTATCCCTTCGTTCGATGTGTTTGAGCTCTTGATTTTGTCACTTGATTAGGATTTATATCTAGAAATTGACTATGAGGGTTGGTTGAAAACAAAACTTTACGACGAAGAGTGAAGCATTGGGAAGCTGAAATCATCACTTCGTAAATTTTACGAGTTGGTTGACCGTTATGGAATATCTGTTATATAGATGATATCGGATATGTTCCTTGTGTCTACAACCCCGTTCCCTTTGCACGAATGTGACTTACCGAATTAGACTTTATATCTTTATTTGTGACATTTTTACCTAATATTATTAAATTTGATGCGACTGTCGTACAAGTGAGAGGTTAAGCGCTATAAAACCAGGTTCAATCCACCATTTTCTACATTTGAAAATGCCTGTACCAAGTCAGGAATATGACAGTTGTTGTCCATTTGTTTGATGTGTTTTATCCTTTGATTTTGCCATTTGATTAGGGACTTTCCGTTGGAGTTCAGTATTTTTGTGATTTTACTTTTTTTTGCCCTCTTCGCCGAAGTCAATAGTGCTCTATATCACACCGTTAAACACAATTGAACTGTTGGTCCGTTCGTCATTCTCTATCGTCACTACCAAAAGTGGACTATCGTACTTTCGGAACAATCCGGAAAACCATGTCAGAAGAATCCTTGTCTTTCTATCTGTGGACCATCGACCAGGAAGTGCCGACTGGAGCCTTTGTTCGTCGTCGTTTGGATGAAGGATAGAAAACAAGAGATAAATACGCTCTGATGTATGACTGGATGGAGTACCTTAACATTACACAGGGTCTTCATATCCAGCACAAATTAACATGGGCAAAGAGAATAAGATCGGTCCCTATCCGGTGGACGGATTCAATGCGCAATCAAACACCGTGTATCAATTTCACGGATATGACTGACATGATAAAAATTGTAGAAAACAAAGACAGTCAAAGAGCAGAAATAGCACGAAGGACGACAGGCCAGGAAAGGCGAGATTCTAGGAGACGACATCTTAAAAGCCTTCTGTAATTCCCGGAAACCACCAAGTTGTTTAGAACGATCGACTCTTTTGAATGATGGAATGCGACATCCAAGTTCCAGCGTATAGTCATCACATTTTCAACTTGCGAACATGACAACTTTTGAATACTACCTCTGTTGAGGTCGATATTATCGGCGAACACATGCAGGATCATGTCCGACGATTCGAATTTTCTGACAAACCTTGTCTTCTAATAAGTGGGTTACGAAAACGATTCTGGACAAATAATGATTGCCACTCCACTGCTGAAATGGTATTAGGAACACGGTATGGAGGTTTCCAATTTTTTTTTAAGGTGATTTGATTTACGCTGCATCGCTGTCATTGTGATAGTGAGTGACAATCGTCGGTCGAATGGTTGATTTCATTCTAATAAAGCCATCATCGCCGATACGTCCAAACTGGAAGGAAAGAGCTCATACGGCGGAACCATCATGGACAAAAACAATTAATCATGACATAAGATATCTTAACAGCCTAGAAACGGCGTGATTTAAGAACTTGGTGAGATATTCGAGCTTCCGGGATATAGTGGTCTGTGATGCGACCCCTGTGTGAACAATAGTTCCATGTTGACATTACGTACCACACGATGTATCAAGTCATCCAACACGATCAAGCGGTAAACTGTTATCAGCTATAAATTCCTCGTTCGTCTCCATCAGTGCACGTGGTAAGCCATTGTGAAAAGTAAGTCGAGGTATTGTCTCTTCCATCTTGTCAAAGAGAGATTGGAGTAGCCATAACAACAGAGCACTTTTACTTGCGGGTCTTTGACATACATGCCATCCAATTGTTACAATAACATGTAGACAAAAGGCGTTTTTCAAGAATTCGTTTGCCCTATGATGCGCATGCACGATAAAAATGGATACCCCATGATGCTCTGTCTTCTCCGAAGTCTTTCTGATGTTTTCCTCAGCGAGATACTGGGTAGAGAATAACCTATGACAATGCTCAGTAGAGTGATCCACAGCTCGTTCATGCTGTTTTGCACTGTCAGACAGACGATGGACGTAACGATAATTATAGATTATCGTTGATGATCATCTCAACGAGATCGATGTTCGCGCTTCAGCCGGTACGGGATAGTTTTGTAACAGTTCTTCCAGTTCTAAGTTGTTCTTTAGAGTAAGACGCTGTGGGATTGGTCCACGTGTATGATCGTTGAAAGCTTAGCGTGCATGAGCTCAGTGATGCTTTCAGGTAGGGTGTTACCAAAACGAGGTTCTAAAATACAATATTATCTGCGCTTGGTATTGAAATCCCTGGTGTCCGAGTATTGGAAATTAATGATAAACACGTTACTTGTAAAAACAGCCAGGCCCCTTTATACTTCCACTTAGTTCTTGCCGGCAAAAGTTTAGCTGGAAATGTCTGTCCGTCGATGTAAAACCCCCACAAAAGCACAGTCGTACGCCTGGAAATTGAACGATGACCTATTATTACTTCCGTTGAAGGCTTCGTTGTTGACGAGTGCCACAATTAACATAGATTGAACTTTACTTTGGAACACATTGTTCTCGCAGTGACTGTATTCGCCCACCGATACGATGGCAGTATTAAAGCGACTGCCTACAACAGGGTACAAGACAGTCGCATTCCCGAAGAACTTCAACGATAGACTATTGAGCGAACATTACTGCTTGGAGTGAATTGTCTATTCCATTATTCAAGATGCGTCCCTCGTCTGTGTATCTGGAGCGCAAGTATATTCCGTTTGTACGTTAGTGTCGTCGTGATAACCTGCCGTATCTTTTTAAAAAATTACGAGGTACGCCGAATGAAGTCGTTGGCACCTATGTTCAGTAAGGTATCTATGTAAGCCTTCAACGGATAAGTACTCCCCAGTTTTCTGAAGGAAGATTAAATTTGTTGAAGATAACAGTCTACTTGCAAAAAGATGGAATGCAAACATAGATCAACAAAAGCCACGTAGTTGTTTTGGCAATGGGGTTGCCTGTAGCGTCGATCAGTTGAAGTTTGATTCTGAGAACGCTCCGTCTCAGGTCCATGTATCGGACTTACTGTGCTGGAATCAAAACCCGAAGAGAGATTCTGTAGATACATTTTGTACTTGGTCCGTGGGTCGATATTAGATCCATTCAATGGTCTGTTTGCTTTTTGATAATTCAGTTCTGTTAATTTTGACATCATCAAGCAAACCATCTAGTGAGTTTGTTCAATTGTGGGGTGTCAATACTACAAGTTGGTCGATCGTTCAATGTTATAGGTATTATTCAACGCAGACTAAATGGTTCGTAAAACATATAAAGCAAAGAATAACAATAAACAGTTGACTCAATAATTGCTTTTGAATTTTCCAATAGAAATAAACATTTTCTTAAGATTTACAGATTGAATTTATAATCGAATGTTCGTAGTCACCTTTCATATTGGCAACACAAAGCTACTAATCAGAAAACTGTTTTGTTTTACAAAAAAATGAAGCGTCAAGTTCAAGGAATCTTGGAAATCCCGGTGCACAGAAATTCTTCAGGTTTTTACGTGGTAGGTCTTAGGATAAAGAATCCTTCAATGTCAAATGGTTCGGATACTAAATGAAAAATGACACAACCCTTCAATGATACGTATTGGAAGGAACCGTAACAAAAGCTACCCATAACTAATTCAGCATTAGGTAATGCAGTCGTAGCAAAATGCGGACAAAAAGGTCTATTAACGATGAACTGTTCCATATATTTCTGCGCGGGCGATTTGTTCGTCCGAAGATCATTCCGGAAAAAATATTACTGTCACAGCAGAAATATGTACATCCTTACGGTACATTGTGTAAAAAAAGTAGTGGTGGGAGTTCACCTTTTTTTGATCAAGTTAATAAGAACTTTTTCTTCTTCATACATGTACAACAATGTTGAGCCAAAACATACATGTAATTGATTGTGTTTGATTGATGATTGAGTGATGACAAAGTAAGTCGTCTTCTTAATGATTTTGGATAAAAGTAAAATCACAAAAATACTGAACTCGGAGGAAAATTCAAAACAGAAAGTCCCTAATAATCAAATGGTTAAATCAAAAGCGCAAACGTATCAAACGAATGGATAACAACTGTCATATCCCTGACTTAGTACAGACATTTTTTTTTGTAGGAAATGGTGGATTAAACCTGTTTTTAAAGCTAGCTAAATCCTTCACTTTTATGACTGTCACATCAAATTCTAATATATTGACAACGATGTGTGAACAAAACAAACAGACTCAATAGGTAAAAATGTCACAAATACGGGTACAACAGCAACACGAAGGTAAACAGATCTTGCTCCACACGTGGCACCCGTGGTGGTGTTCGTGTCATTACAAAGGCGGTAAATAGGCTAATTTGGTAGGTCAAATTCGTAAAAAAGGGGAACGGGATTGTAGTTACGATATATCCGATATAATTTGTGAAACGAATATTCCATACGGTCAACCAACTCGTAATGGCGTCCCTTAACTTTACAAAGTGATGATTTCAACTCCACCATTTGGAACTTTTAGTTGAAAATGAAAATTCACAATTAGGGAGCTGAAATCATCTCTTTTGTCCTATTGCATACAGTATAAGAAAAACAGACGAAAACACAAAAACTTAACTCTAACTAATGATCCATGAAAATGAGGTCAAGGTCAGATGACACCTGCCAGTTGGACTTGTACACCTTACAGCCAAATATACTAGACCTATTGCTTATAGTATCTGAGATATGGACTTGACCACCAAAAACTTAACCTTCTTTACTGATCCAGGAAATGAGGTCGTGGTCAAATGAAAACTGTCTGTTGGGCTTGAGGACCTTGGAAGGTACGAACATAACAAATATAGTTATCCTATTACTTATAATAAGAGAGAATTTAACATAACAAAAAATCTGAACTATTTTTCAAGTAGTCACTGAACCATGAAAATGAGGTCAAGGACATTGGACATGTGACCGACGGAAACTTCGTATCATGAGGCATCTATATACAAAGTATGGATCATCCAGGTCTTCGTCCTTCCAAAATATAAAGCTTTTAAGAAGTTAGCTAACGCCGCCGCCGAATACCTATCCCTATGTCGAGCTTTCTGCGACAAAAGTCCAGGCTCGACAAAAATCATGTTTATTTTTTAAGATACACTTCATTTGATGCACTGTTTTGGTATTTAATAATAATGAAAGATCTCAAATTGTCAAACTGCTATTTCAAAGCTTTGTGTGTCTCTCAAATTTCACAAGTCTCAAGTTGTTTATATTTTGAAGTCACCAGAAAAGGTGTATGCTCGGATGAGCATGATTTTTTTCAGCTACATAACATGATGTTTTTCATTAGTTTAGAATAAATAATTAACAAGAATTTAATTAGAAACAAATAATGTTTGATAAAGTTGGCAAAATACTGCGTTTTTCAGTCAGTAGCATTATAAAATAAGGCATCTGTGCTATACAATACCTTTAAATAATTCTTTGGTTTCCTTAACATAGAATCGTAATGTGTGTTTTCAAAATACATGAATCAATATCTGTTTTGTATATTTCATTACGCCAAGTTAAGGTAAAAAATAGTAAAAAAGAAGCAGAAGATGACATATTGACAAAGTGGAAAACTCACTTTTTCAAATAACTGCTTTGGTTTCTTCCATATCAAAAATACTTACTATTCCAAATAACTTTCTTTCGTATCACATAAAAATGATGAACATTCTTCGTGGTCTTTTCTTTCGTTAAAGCTCACACAAAAGGTATTGAAATGAAAGAAGAAATATTATCTTTCAAGGAAATCAATTTGGTTTAAATTTGTTGATACATTTACTAAGATATACATTCAATATCATTTAACCATCATAAATGATTTAATAAGAATTAAGAAATAAGGAAAATAACAATACAAAACTTCAAAACAGTACTTATATTATCACTATTATTAGAAAAATAAAATAGTAACATGAAAGCATATTCACGATTGAGAATTGTTAAAAAATAATCACATAAAACAAATATAAGATGCAATGCTGTCGAATTCATGTTCACAGATTTGACTCAAATTCTCATAGTACTTGATTTATAACATACGTAAATGTATATCCAAATTGTAAAAAGTCTAAAAAAATCCAACTAACAAGACATGGGTTCGATAATATGTATATACGTTTCGTCTGTATTTTCGGGACATTCGATTTTTTCAACGACTGTTTAATTTCATATTATAGGTTAACAATATATGTAAATCATCATTTGTACATGTATAAGAATGGTGTTTTGACGATCAAATCAGTCAATCAAATTATTTACCTTTGTTTCATTTTCAGTGTTGACATGTGTTTCCTTTTAATAACTGAACACGCATAATTTATGCGTAATCAATCTCTAGATAAGGGGTTGAATTAAAGGTCACATGAATACGGATTCGATGTGGTCGAATTATTAGTAATGTTTCTTATTTTGACAAGATTGAACCATACTTGCTGTACAATTTTTATATATCTCGTAGCTATTTCCCCATTACTATATTAAATTAAGGATAACTCTTCAAAAACTATTCATGAAAGATTCAAAGTTTACTTTTAATGTCTTAAATGTAAGTTTCATCAATTCTGTCTTCTTTTGTGGCGTCTGCTAAGATGTATAACATACTTCAAGAAGAATTTGAAGGAATGGTGATAAATAAGTTATACTTAGTAATGTATTAAAGATATTTCTGATGTACCAAATTATTTCAATATTGAAAAAAATATGACACTCATAATGAACATAGAATGCACTTGCAAATAAAGGTAAAGAATGGGAGTGACTGCATATTTCCTCCTGCAAATGCAAGGACAAATTGTACAATCTAGAATATCCCTATCTGCATTACTGTTTGTTAAATTGCAAAATTTAAAGAACGTCATATGTCAATGTCAAAATCAATACTCAATAAAACAGACATATTTATCGATATTCAAATATACAATCATGATAGTCACTCAATGAAAATAACACTGTAAAATATTGAAAAATGATACTTTCGTTAATTCTAAACGTATAAAACATTGAAAGCATGCAAATAAATTAGAATATAAATACAAAGCAATTCAAGCCATATCAACAAAAACGTAAAGTTATAATAAAATATATGTACACAGAAATACAAATAATAAAAGTTTGGTAAAGCATTGGATTTGAACTTGATTAAAAGAATTGACATGAATGATCAAAGAAGCACCTTTTGCATTTTATTTGCCATAACCATTGTCATAAATCACTATTGTCCAGTATTGAATAATAATTAATAAAAACAAATCATATCAAAATGCGGTCGAATAAAAATTTGTTAAAACAAAATAATCTTTCATCGAGTGAGCTTTTCTAAACAGTTTCAAATGTTATTTGTTACGAAATATCATTTCTTTCAAGACTGAATTTATGACGTTTCTTACCTGTATGTTCATAAAGATATAAGCTGTTAATACTTTTAGTGTCGGTATACAATAGAGTTGGCGAGGTCGCAGTCGTTTTATTCATCCTAAATAACTTGCCATATTCAGTAAAGAAAATGTAACTTGTAGAAATGCGAATGGCAATATTGTCATATTTGCCGCCATGTGCATTAAGGTTCATGACCGTTTTAATATTAGTCCCATCAAAGTTTGCTGATTTTATTTCATTACTTTCATCAATAATCCAATACATCATTTGTTCATCATAATCTAAAAGATAGGATTTTAATTCATCCACGATTTCATGACTTAAATTAAAAACAAAAATTAGCATTAAATGAAATAGCGAAATTATGATAATACTAGTATTGCTTGGACTTTCATAAATTAAAGTATATTTATACATTGAAAGAGACAAAAGTCAACAACGAGGATGAGACACAAAAGAATTAAAGAAGTCAACGAGGAAGAGACACAAGTGAGTTAAAGTCAACAGAGAAAAGACACAAGAGAGTTAAAGTCAACAGAGAAAAGACACAAGAGAGTTACAACCAACGAAGAAGAGACACAAGAGAGTAAAAGTCAACAGAGAAAAGACAAAAGAGAGGTAAAGTCAACGAGGACGAGACACAAGGGAGTTACAATCAACGAGGAAGAGACACAAGAGAGTTAAAGTAAAAAAAGAAAAGACACAATAGAGTTAAAATCAAAAAGGAAGAGACACAAGAGAGTTAAAGTCAGCAAAGAAAAGACACAAGAGAGTTAAAGTCAACGAGGAAGAGACCGAAGGGAGTTAAGGTCAACAGAGAAAAGGCACAAGAGAGTTAAAGTCAACAAAAAAGAGACACAAAGAGAGTTAAAGTCAACGAGGACGAGACACAAGAGAGTTAAAGTCAACGAGTAAGAGACTCAAGAGAGTTAAAGTCAACAAAAAAGAGAAACAAGTGAGTTAAAGTAAAAAAAGAAAAGACACAATAGAGTTAAAATCAACAAGGAAGATACGCAATAGAGTTAAAATCAACAAAGAAGATACGCAATAGAGTTAAATTCAACAGAGAAGAGACACAAGAGAGTTTAAGTCAACAAAGAAGAGACACAAGAGAGTTAAAGTCCACAAAGAAAAGACACAAGAGAGTTAAGCTCAACAAGTAAGAGACACAAGAGAGTTAAAGTCAACAAGGAAGAGACACAAAAGAGTTAAAATCAACGAGGAAGCTGCACAAGAGTTAAAATCAACGAGGGAGAGACACAAGAGAGTTAAAGTCAACACGGAAGAGACGCTAGAGAATTAAAGTCAATGAGGAAGAGACATAAATGAGTTTAAGTCAACGGAGAAGAGACTCAAGAGATTTATAGTCAACAGAGAAGATACATAAGAGAGTAAAGGTCAACGAGAAAGAGACACAAGAGAGTTAAAGTCAACGAGGAAGAGACACAAGAGAGTTAAAGTCAACGAGGAAGAGACACAATAGAGTTAAATTCAACAAAGAAGAGACACAAGGGAGATAAAGTCAACTAGGAAGATACAGAAGAGAGTAAAAATCAAGGAGGAAGAGACACAATTAAGAGAGTTAAATTATTGAGGAAGATACACAAGAGATTTATAGTGAAAGAGGAGGATACACAAAAGAGTTTAAATCAACAAGGAAGACACAAAAGAGAGTTAAAATGAACGAAGAAGAGACACAAGAGAAATAGAGTCAACGAGGAAGAGACACAAGGGAGTTAAAGTCAACGAGGAAAATACAGAGGAGAGTCAAAATCAACGAGGAAGAGACACCAGAGTAAAAATCAACGAGGAAGATACACAAGAGAGAAAAATCAACGAGGAGGAGACACAAGAGAGTGACAATCAACGAGGAAGACCCAAAAGAGAGTAAACATCAACGAAGAAGAGACACAAGAGAATTAAAGTCAATGAGAAAGAGACACAAAAGAGTTAAAGTCAACGAGGAAGAGACACAAGAGAGTTAAAATCAACAATGAAGAAACACAAGTGAGTTAAAGTCAACGAGGAAGATACAGAAGAGAGTTAAAATCAACTAGGAAGTGACACACGAGAGTAAAAATCAACGAGGAAGAGACACAAGAGAGTTAAAGTTAACGAGGAAGTGACACAAGAGAGTAAAAATCAATGAGGAAGAAACACAAGAGGATTAAAGTCAATTGGGAATCAACACACCGGAACAAGCACGCAAATGTCATTGCTTGATCAACATAGAACTTAAACTACAGTTACATGTCTTTGAATATGAAACACTTGAAAAAAGTCTATATGAAAGACGTTATTATTGAAATTTTGAGGAAAATTTCATTATTTCATTGTTATCCGGAAACTCGGTATGAGAAAAAATGTTAATGAGAAATTCTTTCAAATTCAAACAACGATTCTTACATAGGTCATTACGTGTAACCCTTCAGATATGAGACAAAATTGAACGTTCGATCATGTCACCCATTGGGATAAAATCTAGAATAATTGAACCTACTTGGTATTGAACATAAGATGGAGACGTATTATAAAAAACCAAATGTAAGTGCAATTATTATATATACAAAAACAACGTGCGAATTTATCCCACGAATGCATACTACAAAAATAATAAATGAAAAGGAGATTATAACTAAGTACGTTTATATATTCTTCTGTCACATCATACAACATGAGGGACAAACCCCGTGACATAGACGACTTATAATACCTACGGGCTATACATGTACTTCAATTAAATAAAAGAAACATTGTTGAACGCCGTCCGGTAAACCAATTGTTAACTTCTATGTCATTTGTTCCCTGATGGAGAGTTGTCTCATTGGCAATTATATCCCATCTCCTTATTTTTTATATTCAACAATCAACAATATGACTACCAATTAACCGTCCTGGTCCTCGGTACTTATACATCCCCCATTGTGCTATTGTGTTATGGTAATTGTTTGGTATCCTTATTTGTTTTGTTTTGCATATGTGCTCATTATATATACCATTTTGATTTTCTTTGTTGATAAATTTGTTTATTTTCATAGTGATTAAGATTATAACACTGTTGACTGCTGTACCAATTTTTGACATTTTTACCTATTATGTCATTTTGTTTTGTACACAGATTTTTGTCAAATTGATGGAATTTTATATGACTGTCATATAAGGGGTTTAGCTAGCATGTAAGCCCACAATTATCTACATTAGGAAATGCCTGTACCAAGTCATGACTATGAATATGACAATTGATGTGTTTTAGCTTTTGATTTTGCAATTTGATAAGGGTCTTTTCCTTGGAGTTAGGAATTTTTGTTATTTTACATTTTTCAATGAATTTTCTAGAAAGATTAACAGAAACAATAAAAAAATAGCATTGAAAGTTTTCTAGACTATCTTTTCGAATTTTTCTCTGACCTTAAAGTCTGTTTTTTTTTAATTTGATTTTTCTATTGTTTATATTCTTTTAAAACCTCTTACTTGAGCCAGGAACTGAATATGTAACTGATCAATAGCATTATGCTTGATTAAGGATTCAAGGGATATATAATTCTCCATAAGTTAATCAATTCAAACTCTATTTCTGTTATTATGATTAAAGAGGCAGAAGGAAACGTTTAAAACTCAATACTCGTGAAAAACTGAATACACTATAGCAACAACAAAAAAAAAAGAAATAAAAAGCGATGGAAAATCCATGAATATTAAAACATCAAAAACTCAGGACTGAACCACAAAAACCCACACAACTGATTTTCACAGTTTATTCTGATGTATTCTGTAAAACTTGTTCTCTACTCTCCCATAAAAGGGAAGGATTCAACGCGCACGAACATGTTTTAACCCGCCACATGTGGCTGTCCCAGTCGGGAGCCAATAATTCGATGGTTTTAACCGGTTCATGTCTTTCATATTTGTTTTAAGTCAACTGTATTCGTAATGATTACGCTTTTATTTCTGAATAAATAAAGGCAACAGTAGTATACCGCTGTTCAAACTCATAAATCCATGGACAAAAAACAAAATCGGGGTAACAAACTAAAACTGAGGGAAACGCATTAAATATAAGAGGAGAACAACGACACATCACTACAATGTAACACACACAGAAACGGACCAAGCATCAGACAAAATCCCACGAGAAAAACAAATATAACATCAAAACCAAATACATGAATTTGGGATAGACAAGTACCGTGACACGTCTTATCGCAATGTGAATTTACACTCAAAATTAAGTGTTTACATGCTTTTAGTCGGACCATTAATATACCATACGGTCTGGGTCATTTTCATTGTTAACGGCCATACGTTCATGGCTTATTTCTACGCCATTTGAACTAGTAAAAAGTGGTCCCATTAGCCATCATACTACATCTCATAATTGTTATACATCTGTGGTGATCTTAAACACAGATAACATAATGGCCAACCACCTGGAATTATATACCAGCTTCTCTAGTTAACCGATGTAATATGGCAGTAGAGTAGAACATTGTTCCACAAGTCATTACATGTACTCAGTTTTAACAACAGTTACTTTAATAATATATTCCGGACATTCATTTAACATTTACTTTAATCAAACGTGGATTAGGACGCTTAGGTGGTTATCAATATCCGAAAGAAGTATTGCCGTAGACTGAGTCTGAATTGATTTGTGTTTCCTTATGAACATCCATCCTCATTAAAGAACTACTAAATGTTTATGAAATATAATCATACGATATTCTCATACCTAGATCAAGGCTGTAAGCTACGAATGATTGGGTATAAATGTCTTGCCTTTGAGAAAGATCAAATCTTGATCTTACCATTTTACGTGGAACTCCATTTTCTGAAAAATACATCCACCTGAAAGACATATAATAAGTATATTTAATAACAATGCATTATATAAATAATACAGATTTGAAAACAAATGTTTATCTTGCTTAAAAGAAGTAAAACAATCGTAGAATGAAAAACGGCCAAATTTAAACTACATATTTAGATAAACATGACTTATAATTGTAAGACTATATAGAATTTCTGATGAATTTACACACCAAAAGGAGACAAGTGCAAAGCATTATATAGTCTCATTACATATTTGTCGAACTATCTTTAAAAAAAGATATACATATTAACAATGCAGTACTTTTGAAAGATTTTGAATTTATCTTGTTATGCATATGAATAAAAAGAAGTTCGCATTATACTTTAACTTTACGTTCAACTTTATACATGATTTCCTATAATTGCAAAATTCAAAGGTTGGTGACCATGTTGAACATATCTACTCAAACAAACTTTACTTAAAGGATAAAACAGATGTAGTTACATGTGCCTCATATCATAACTTGCATTTAGAAATTGGCACAGAGGTTTATTTGAAAACAAAATTTAGGACAGAAGATATGATTACAGCTTCTCAATTATGAACTTTCCATTTCTAAGTAGCAATACTCCAGCTCCTGTATATAGGGTAGATATCTCCCAGTTGATACAATATTCAAGAGTTTGACATTTCTATCATGATTTTATTGATACAGGTTAGCCACTTACATGGAAGCTATAAAACCAAGATATCTAAATAATGAAGTTAAAGCCATCCCTTCAAATATTTTACGGACGCCTTCACAAGTTGCTTGACCGTTATGGAATATTTGTTTTACAGATAACGATGGATATGTTGCAATTGTTGACAAAGAATAAGTCCTCTTCTCGTTATGAGACTTATCACTGGGTTTGTACTTACAAAATCCACCCGCCAGGTTCCACTTGTAGATCCGGATCTTTTACCCTCTTAGAGCAGAGGAATTCGGCTCCCATGTTTTGTTGGGATTCTTTGTATTCTATAATTTGTTTTGTAGACAGTTTTATGTTGTTTGTTATTTGTTTTGTTTTTAGCTATGGCATAATAAGTTTGTTTTTACTAATGAGTTTGATTATGTATTTGGTGCCTTCCACCTTTCTTTTAAATCAACCAAGAGGTCTTGATTAGTTCAATTTTTTTTTACTTAATATTGAGGCTATTCAATATACAGATCTGTAGACCAGATAATAAAAACAAATCTTGATTCGTTTAGGATGACACAGTTACCTTTTGAAGTTGTTTATATGCACAAAGATATCATTACCAACGGATATATATATATACCCATTTTTAACATCGAGTCCTAAAGCAAAAGGGCCGTTTAGACTTGTATGGATATCCACTGCATTTGATCCATCTAGGTTACATCTAGAGATCTTGGTGTTATCGTGAGCGAAATACACATGTCCAAGTACGTTATCTATAGCTATACCTCCTGGGTTAATTCCTGTTGTGCAAATTGTTTGAAACGTATAGTTCTGTGATGGGTAACGAAATCTAAATAAAACAAACAAGTGTTTAGTAGCCTTATTTCTCAACTTGTAATGTTTAAAATTTGATGTTATTCTATCACAGTACAGTTTTGTTTGCATAAATACAAAACGTGAACCTTTTTCTCCATTTCGAAAACTTATAAAGTATATCTTGCCAAATGGAGTTAGGTAGATCTAAGTGTTTAATACTGACTCTACTACTCTGCTGACTCTAAAACAAACGGTCATGTCGTTTCTAGTCATGTTTGTAGTAATTCTTCTCTGTACTGAATGCATATTGTAAAAATCATATTTCAACCACGAATTACATTTGAAAAACTAAGGCTTTTCTACCTCAGGAATAGATGACTTTGGCAAATATTTTAGGAATTTCGGTCATGAATGCTCTTCAACATGAGTTTATTTACCTGATATTTATAACAATTTATAATACTAAAATTACGAGGTCCAATTTGTCAGCCGTCATCGGGTAAAAACGACAAATCAAAGAATTCAACTCTATTTATAACTAATATAGGACAATGGTGTAGATCAAAAATTACACCACTCCAGACCCTTTTGTTTTCAGCATAATTAATATTGCCAATAATTAACAACTTCCGGGTCGAATCCGATACCGATACAAATAGTATACTCAGCTATTACCTTTTCTGTACGTTCCGCATTTGACAGGTGCACCATCAAATGGTGTATTTAGGATTTTGCTATATACACGGGTCATAATCAAAGGACTGACAATACCAGTTACTAAAATAAGGCTTAGGCATAGTTATATACTTTAATTCAGTCACGGACCCGCGATATCACAGGTGTGTACTTGTACGTTATAAGTTTACGTGTTTTCTTTAGAAATAAACTGGCATTTTGGCTAGCAAATGTGTGAGCAAAACAAACAGACATAATATGTAAAAATGTCAAAATTGAGGTACAGCAGTCTACATTGTGTCATTATCTAAACCTTTTTAAAAACAAACAACTATGTCATCAGATATATAGAAAAACAGTTATATAATTGATTGGAGTCAGTAACGATTAATTGACAGTTACATTATTTAATTATTGAATTATTTCGCATTTCATTTTGCTAGCTGGAAATAAACACCGTGTGATGGTTTTATAAATTTTGGGATATATTTATACTTTTTAATTTCAAGATCTCAAAATAAAGACTCTTCATATTATCAATCAGTTAACTATAAACATGATAAACCTTTACAGATCCCATTCCCAATTTACCAATACAGTTCTGTTTAAGAATGTTTTTGTTTAAACATCTTATATTATTCGGAAATTAAACAAACGGATGCGAAACTTTTTGCCATATGTGTTCATCATCTTTAATCTTTAGGATAGAATAAAATGTAGTTACATCTCTTCTTACAACAGCCCATTTTCGAGTTCATTGCTTTGGTTTTATTGAACTTTATTCGTGCTTTTAGGCGCGACGTCACGTTCTCCCAATGTTGATGAAGCGGTTGACAAAATGATGCTATAGTGTATGAATAATTCGGCAAATTATTCTTATAATTGGTAATCAGCACTGCTGTCATTATTAAATTATGATTAATTACCAACGGAAAAACATTACTTATAGTTTATCGTGCATAATGACGATCACGAAAACGCTTGATGAACTTAAAATAATACAGGTCCCCTTTCTGTGGATAGTTTCGTCTTAAAATCGCTCATAATTGAAGATCTTTTTTTGAGATGGACATAACTCGAAAGTGATCTTTTAGTTTTTAACATCTTGTCAAACATCTTTATCAGATCTTGATGAATAAGGAGCTTTAGAATATTCAGATATTCAGTCAAGGTTTTAAGAAATAAAGATAAAAACTATTCAAAAACAAAGTTTTACGACCTTTTTTTAAACATATTGTAACGCCATGGGTGAATAAATATGAGAAAATTGAATATTCATGCGAAAGCAAATTTACAGATCTAACATTGTTAGGTTGATGTTTAGACGAGTTGTATATACAGAATGTACACAGCCATGTATCACCATCACTGCTGGTGATCCGATCGATAAATCTGTTGTAGAGTTGTCACATAATATGTAGTTTACGCTTAATTGCAAAAAAATGGGTTTTTCATGCATAATCTATACAAAATCTATCAATTTTGAACACCGTGTAACGTGAAAATAAGACCCCTGACCAATTCTTTTTATTAATTTTCTTTAAAAAGCATGAAATAAAGTACATTTTGGCAAATTATAAAAAAATTCTATGGATTATAATTTAGACAACCCATCTACCTTAAGACGCTTGCACCATTCTTAAAATTTGTTAAACATGATATAAGTATTATGGCTAACTAAAACAGAGACTGCAAATATATGCTTCAAATAAAAATAACAATGTGCGATATGAACCAGCACAATTCTAAAACTTTAACGGTGACGCCAGTTATGATATTACAAGACTGATTGCGTCAGTAAAGACTTCCAAATAAACAGCACTGAACGATCTAAATTTCAAATTTGACAACGGTAGAATAGTTACAACAGGGGCTGCGTATTCAAAAATCGCAAACAAAAGGCCGTTACAATATTATAATAAATTTTGACTTAGGTTAA
The DNA here is from genome assembly GCF_963676685.1 of Mytilus edulis. NCBI lineage: Eukaryota > Metazoa > Mollusca > Bivalvia > Mytilida > Mytilidae > Mytilus > Mytilus edulis. The sequence goes on along the minus strand of NC_092350.1, from coordinate 25,691,765 downwards.
CTAGTTGAACGTGGCTTGGTACTTTTACATCCCTCAAAAAATTAAGCAATTTAAACTGGTATATTCAACAAATTTATTTTAGAGATGAGTAAGGTAAAGAAAAAGAAACAGAGAATGTAGTAATAATTAGAGTTTTTTTATTTTCTTATCCAATTTTTTTTCTATACTCCCTAGACCAATCAGAGTTGTGGTCAATGATTGTAATGGTCAGTCGATTGAGATCTACCTTAGTGTGGCCAGGCGTTCTCAAATGTAGACTGAGAGGGAGGTCTGGCTTGCATTGGTAGTCGCTACGATGACCGTTCATTCGTTTGGGAAACGGCTGTTCTGACTCGCCAACATACTGTTTACCACATCTGCACTGTAGGAGATACACAACAATTGTAGTCTTGCAATTTACATTGCAAAATATGGTGTATTCTATACAAGTGGAGTGACTGTTAAAACCTCTCACCAGCTAGTCTTTAAGGCTTTTGGGCCTACGGAAAGCCAGTATAGTAGGCTCGGGAAAGATCTTCGATAGTTTAGGCTGTTAATTGATTTCTTTCCAACTTTCGCGGATTAGGTGTGATAAGTTGTCAAATTGTGGATGGTAAGTCAACACAAAAGGCATCCTCTTGTTGACCTTTCTGTCTTTATAATGTAAAGTTCATCTCGGCTGATGTTGTTAGCACGAGACAAACCTTTATCAATGTCTTATCTTTTTTGTAGCCTCGATGTTTTATGTGACTGCGAAGTTCTTGTAGTCGTTTTATTTTGCAATATCGTTGATGGAGCAAATCCTTTTTAATCGTATGACCTCGCTGTAGGAAATGCTCTTGGTGCAATGTTGAGGATGACAACTCAAAGGAGATAGATATTGATATTTGTCTGTGGGCTTGCAATACATACCTGTAAATATGCTTCCATCCCTCACTTTTGTTGTAGTGTCAAGAAATGTGATCTGAGAGTCAGAGATTTCATATGTGAATTTTATTGAGGGATGGGCATCGTTGGCATGTTGAATGGACAAATTTAGTTCTTGTTCAGTATTATCCCATTTCATGTCAATATCGTCTATAAATCGGAACCAAGAGAGGGGTTGATAAAGAGTAGAATTGAGAATTCTCTGTTCTAATTTCCCCATAAAAATATTGGCATAAGACAGGGCCATCTTTGTTTCCATTGATGTTCCATTAACTTGGAGAAAGTGTTCACCATTGAATGTGAAGTTAATGCATTGCAATACCAAAGTTAGAAGCTGGATGAGACATTCAGATGGTGGATGTCAGGTGTTACGAGAGTTCCAGACTTCCCTACATGCTTCAATTCCATCGTCATGGGGATGTTAGTATAGAGGGAGGTAAAATCAAGCGAGACAAGGATCGTTTCAGGTGGGAGAGGTTTCAAAGATTCCATTTTCTTAAGATAATGTGTTGGTGTCTTGTATATAGGATGGTAAATGTTCTACATGTGGTCTGAGATGAAAGTCAATAAATTCTAATATTTTCTCTGTATGGTGGTCATTGGCGGAAACAATTGGTCTACCTGGATTATTGACTTTATGTATTTCGGGCAGAAGATGGCTTTGAATTTTCATGTTTTAAATACTTAAATGTGTCTTCATCAATATGACCACACATGCTTTTTTCAGGTTTGTGGTGAATTCTTTGTTGAGTTGAGGGGTGGAGTCTTTCCTATAAAAGAGGGACGAAAGATACCAAAGGGACAGTCAAACTCATAAATCTAAAACAAACTGACAACGCCATGGCTAAAAATGAAAAAGACAAACAGAAAAACAGAAAAACAATAATACACATGACACAACATAGAAAACTAAAGAATAAACAACACGAATCCCACCAAAAACTAGGGGTGATCTCAGGTGCTCCGGAAGGGTAAGCAGATCCTGCTCCACATGCGGCACCCGTCGTGTTGCTTATGTGATTACAAATCCGGTAAATAGTCTAATTCGGTAGGTCAAATTCATGAAAGGGAAGGGAATTGTAGTTACGACGTGAGGAACATATCCGATATCATTTGTGAAATGGTTATTCCATAACGGTCAACCAACTCGTGATGGCGTCCGTAAAATTTACGAAGGGATGATTTCAACTTCACCATTTGGAACTCTTGATTTAATAGCTTCCTTGTGAGCAGTAACCCTCTATCAAGAAAATCATGATAGGAAATGCAAGCACGGGAATATCGTATCAATTGAGAGATATATACCCCGTATGCAGGTGCTGCTGGAATGTTGCTACTTAGAAATGGAAAGTTCACAATTGGAAAGCTGAAATCATCTCTTTTGTCGTAAAGTTTTGTCTTCAACCGACCCTCATTGTCAATTTCTAGATGTAAGTCAAGATATGAAGCTGACTTAACTGTATCTGTAGTATCCTTTATCTCCAATTCGATGGGATAGATGCGTTCCACATAGTCACCAAATTTTGAATTGTTTAGTGAAAGAACGTCATCTATATAGCGGAAAGTAGAGTTAAAGGATATTGCTAACTTCTTATCTTTCTTCCTAAGAAGTTCCTGCATGAAGTCAGCCTCATAATAATAAAGAAACAAGTCAGCAAGTAGAGGGGCACAGTTTGTTCCCATTGGTATGCCGACAGTCTGTTGAAAAACACGTCCTCCGAACGTAACAAATATGTTGTCAATCAAGAAATCAAGCATCTTGATAATATCGGTTTCAGAGAATTTTTTGTTTGAATCAGAGTGATTCTTTACAAAGTAGGATTTATCCCTCCCTAAGACAAGATACTTGTATCTACGTTGGCCATTCTTTTTTATGAAGCAAAGTAATACCAACTCTTTTAATTTGTCTTTAAGTTTGGAATGTGGAATACTTGTGTAAAGAGTAGAGAAGTCATATGTTTTAATACTGTTACAAGATGAAAGAGAGTTAGATTGTATGTACTCTAAAAGATCTTTGGAATTTTTAAGTATCCACATCTGATTCACGCCACCTCTAGAATAGGCAGTTTCACAATAACTTTGAAGCCCGTCTTTGATTGCTGATAAAATGGATGTTAATAATTTAGAAAGAGGTTTTGTGGAGCACTTGGAAGACCCAGCAATATACCGCTGTTTGTAAGGACACTTATGTAGTTTAGGTATCCAATACAGTGATGGAAGATCCAGTTCTTCATCTTTGGTTGAAATACCAAAGGAACAAAGAACAGACCTATGATTATCCAGGATTTCCTCTTTGGTAAGTGTCGTGAGGGTATATGTTGAGTTTCCAAGTGAATTGTCTATACCTAATTCGTTTATCAAGCAATTAATGTAATGACTTTTACAGACAAAAACGATGTTATTTGGGGCTTTGTCTGTGGGGACAACAACATATTTATCATGGAGGTCGGATAGGTGTTTAGCAACATTTGGGTCTTTAAAAAATTGACGTAGCATGGGCATTGATGGACCCATTCAGTTTTTTAATTCTGATTTGTATTAAGGACCTCACTGCCTTTATCCATTCGGATAGAGTGTTTACGTCTTCCTTCTCGCGCTTAGCCCATTGCCTGGCATAATCCTCGACTGAATCCATCAAAATTTTAAAGTTGTATTTCCAATTGATGGATTTAGGCTCACGATATTTCGGACCTTTCGATAACACGTTTCGTAGAGAAGTGTTATTAACAATGTTAAGGTCACCGGTAATAACGTGGCCAGCGGGATTATATGTGAATTGGGAACTAGCACAAGTGCAATCAGGAGGTTTAGACTTGAAGTCGTCAATATCGAGATCCTGCAAAACGCGTTTGTAATTGAAAATTTTAGTTGCAATAGGTTTGGTATAGGTATAAGAAATTATTGGTACAGACTGGTCTTTAAAATAAGGAGGTATTTTCGATTGAACTAATTTATGATGAAGGACATTGCCAAGGTTGACGCCATCGAGACCTTTGTTGGCAAAGGAAAGATTTAGAAAATATCTTTTCTCTTTTTCATCTTTTCCAATGCGAACTGGCTTGAAAAGTCTGTGACTTGCAATATCCGAAATTATAGCTTGAAGTTTGTATTGGTTTGAATGAGGGTTTGTAACAGTGGATTCCAAACATAAATTGAACAGAGAATGAAGTTTTGAAAGGCGTAATGAATAAAGTTTCGTGCGAATGTGATGAATACCTAACGGTTTTTGTATGAATGGCAGCAAGTCATTAATAGAGACATCATGCAGAGAGGGTGATGTATAATGACGATGACCATGACTGCGTCTACGTTGAGGAGTCGAGTTGAAAATATTCATCACATTCACCGAGTTACACGAAGGACTAGATAGAATACCTATACCATCAATTTTGTCATTGCAGCCATACGGTGTTGCAGTTCCCAATTGTCTAATCCAGTAGTCTTCTTTTTGTCTACGGAGAGTCGTTGAAAGATTAGGATTGTTAGAGCTATGGTAAATCTCTCATCAGAGAGTTGACGTTTTGCCTCTTGGATGTAATCACATTTGTCCATGACGACAACAGCGCTACCTTTATCTGCTGGTTTTATTATAATTTCTTCTCTGCTTTTAAGTAACCGCACAGCTTCATTCTCTTCAGACGATAACTTGTTGAATGTTTAGGAATTGTTTGAATTATTAAATGAGTTTTTCATTTTTGCATGTACTAAATCTTTGATATATTAAGATATAAACTAAGACCCTCATTTTGTATCACTTGGATAAGATCTGCAAATATGCTTACATGAATGTAAATGTGATTCACTCACACATAGGAGTTATAGTCCCTTTATCACTTTTTTGTGCAGTCCTATTCCCTTTTCCCATAGTTGTTTGGATAGGCAACATGTAACGCCTGTTCCCATAATTTTTTTTATAGATCATTAATTAAATGTCAAAGATGGTAATACATTAACCCGACAACACTTTCAAAAGATATCAAGTGGACAAACGGACTGCAATGGTAGACAGAAACTTTTATGTGTCAATGAATATTTTAAATGAGTAGACTATTAGTAAATACATTTATTGGTTAATGAATTTAACAGGGACACTTGTAAAAAACCTGTTTTGATCGTCGAGTCATTTGTCCATTTAGAGAGTTATACGTTAGATTATTGACTATATTTTCTACAAATTGGAGAAGACACATGATAAGGTACCAGGCTTATAAGTTGAACGCCAGACGCGCGTTTCTTCTACGTAAGACTTAACAGTGACGCTCAGATCAAAATAGTTAGAAAGCCAAACAAGTACAAAGTTTAAGAGCATTGAGGACCCAAAATTCCAAAAAGTTTTGCCAAATGTGGCTAAGTATTCTATGCCTGGAATAAGAAAATCCTTAGTATTTCGAATAATTCACACTTTTGCAAACAGTAAAGTTATAAAAATGACCATATAATTGATATTCATGTCAAGACTGAAATGCTGACTACTGGGCTGGTGATACCCTCGTGGACGAAACGTCAACCAGCAGTGGTGTAAATAGTTATCAAAGGTACCAGACTTATAATTTAATAGGCCAGACCAGCATTTCGTCTACCTTAGACTCACAAGTGACGCTCCGATCAAAATAGCTAGAAACAAAAACAAGTACAAAGTTGAAGAGCATTAAGGACTCAAAATTCCAAAAAGTTGTGCCAAATACGGTTAAGGTAATCTATGTCTGGGATAAGAAAATCCTTAGTATTTCGAATAATTCATACCTTAGAAAAAGGAAAAGATAAAAATTACGTTTAACTAGCAAAATAAAATGCAAAATGAAACATCAAATGAGAAAAAAACTTGCAAAGTATTTATTTATACATGCCAAAAAGTAAAATCACAAAAATCCAATCGGAAAGTCCATAATCACATGGCAAAATCAAATGACAAAATACATAAAAAACGAATGGACAAGAACTGTCATATTCCTGACTTAGTACAAGCATTTTCAAATGTAGAAAATGCTGGATTACACCTGGTTTTAAAGCGCTAAACCTCTCACTTTGATGACAGTCTCATCAAATTCCGTTATATTTACAATAATGCGTGAACTAAACAGACATAATACATAAAATAGTCAAAATATGGGTACAGCAGTCACCATCGTGTAACAATTTTAAAAGGAACAATTTAACAGAACACAAAAAAACATCTATCTACAAACACATTCATTGATTCGCGTGTATGACGTTAGAAAATTTATACGTCACATAAATTTGTCGTTCAATGTATATATGTTCCAGACCGTATGAGTATTTGGACCGTACGCGTACGGCCTGACCGTATGCGTACCTTTTCAAAATACTCATACGGTCGGACCGTACGCGTACGGTCTGACTAATATTAAAAAGTTGGTCAAGTTTATTAGTTACAAATGCATATAGCAGATCAACATAACTTAACTATCAAATTAATCTAAAAAGGTTCAATTGTAATTGAAACAAAAACTTTATATTTTAACTTTTTTTAAATTCACGCTAATTAAATCTGGTAGTCTCTTGTATTAAGCATGTCGATCAGTAATGCATTAATTGAATTATGACCACTGAAATTGAAGATATCGGAAGTAAACATAATGTGGGACGTCAATTGTTTTAGAATATTTAGCAACTTTACCAAAAAAATGCAAATGCAAAGGAATATGCATGAACTGCATACATGAAAATGTAAAAAATATTACGTTACTTGAATTGTGTCACCTTGGGCGAGAGTACCAAAATGGGATTCAGATATAAAATTAAACAAATACTTAATTTCAATTGTTCGTTTGTTCATTTCATCTATTTAATTGTAATAAATTATCAATAACAATTTTAAAACTAAAAATAAAGATTGTGATAAATGCTTGTTTCAATTTAACCCATATGATCAAATAACATGTATGGTCAGCTCGTACTGGACCGTACGCGTATGGTCGGACCGTACAAATATACTTATACGGTCCGGACCGTACGCGTACGGTCCAAATACTCATATGGTCTGGAACATATACAAACAATTTAAAAATTCCACAAGGGCAATGTTAGCATACAGGGTTAAAAAATCAAAGTATGTAAGAATTAATGTCAGAAGTAGACCGAGATTTAAAATAGTCCAAAAGTTGTATAGAATTTATAAGAATCTACAAATACTTCATTCCACTACGCGATTGAATAATTTTGACGTTTGTGGTTCAACGTATTTTCTTATTCATAATAGAGATATATCATAATGACATACAATATAACAATATCATATTGACGGGATCTTTTAAAGTACAGAGTCACGTTATAAAAACCAAAGAACACAAAGAGTCGCATATACAAAACACACCAGCAAAAAATGAAAGATAATACAAACACCTTCACGGGATGTTTAAGTACCGAGCCACGTTAAACGGATATCACATAAAACAATCCAACAGTAAAAGTAATATCAATAATAGAACAAAGACAAATGAAAGAACAATATAACACGTTGTTAAGATGATAAACAAAATCAGCACGCAGAATCTATACATCAAGACCATCGTGTATTATTTGTGAAGTTGATACGGAATATTTAACAACAAGGTCTTGGTACCTTCCGATGAACTTTTTTAGAAAAAGGACGAGATGTTCTTGGACATACCCCTCGTTCATCAACTTTCTACTCAGACACTGATGACGTTTTACAAAGTCTGAGTAGGAGCTGCAAGATCTTGAATAAAGGATTTAATATTTATATGATGAAAAAATCCCATTTTTGTCGCTGGACGCTCTTGAAAACTTCCAAATTTTCCTTAACTTATTGTACAATTAAAAATCCGAGATAAAAATCACCGTTTGATTTAGGTGTGTAATATGCAGCTACATGTTCCAAATCTTTATCCAATTAAGACTAATAACTATATAAATAAATTAATTAAGCTGAACGATTGATTGCTCCCTTTACGTCCAGTGACTGACATGTCTTACATTATAAAGACTAGAGTTAAAGGTTGCATTTCTGTAAAAATTGACAATGCATTTTCCCATAGAAACTTCCCTTACGGCTAAAACTGTATCACTTTTACTATGAAGTTTTGAAAAACTCATATCCCAGAATAAAAAAGTTCATACGCACTACTATTTTTTTCAAAGGTAAAAATATAGGGCTGTGCGGCATATTTTCAACTTTTATATGCCCTTCTAAACTTCTAAGAGTTTAAACTAACACTTTTTTCTTAACTACCCCTACCTCGACTGTAGGGTTACCACATATTTCAACATAAACAATATTCACATGTGTATTTACTGGTTACACTCCCAAGTTATGTCTCTATGAGATGCATCCTACAGATCAGAACTTGGAACCAGTATGTAAATAAAATTAATTATCTATGAATAGTCTATATCTCCCCAAAAGAGGCATGGTTTGAGAAACAGCTGTATTTACAAAGTGCAACCTATAGTGGGCCACATTAGTCATTCCGAATATACGTTACTAAATAGAACCTTAATTTAAAAACCTACTTAGGTTTATAATTTCGGGTGCATTAGATAAACAAAAGAGATCCTTTATGAAATAAACTCATCTCAGAATTAGATATCTTAAACTATTATGTTGTGTCGAATAACACAATAATAAGAAGCTGCACAAATAGGTTTGAAATACAGGGAAGAATAGAGCCAGGCATATCTTGGTAAAACATATAATAAATATTGTGACCTGACTGCAAAATCAACATTGACTATAAAATCATAAAAAAATCCACGTAATGTCGTTGTTCAAATTGATAAGTTTGAATTTCTCTTTTAATTTCACTGCTGTAAATGGCCTTTCCGAAAGTAATTTCAGGAATTAGGAATTTTACTTTGAAATTATAATTTGAAGCAGGTTACTTTCTTAGTTTGGTAGAAGACTATTTTGCGAAAATGATGATTTATAAAGAGTCTACTATCAACGGCAAAAAAAATCAGTGTTAATTTTAAGATAAAGTTTGGTTTATATAAATATAGTTGTTATTTTTTCTATAAACATACTTGCACTCAAACCGGATTATAAAGTTGAAAATGATTGTATATTGAGGTAACACATTGTTTTATGTTTACTTCTCACTATTTCTCGATATAGCAGTAAATCTGTATTTAGACAGCGTCTAGTAAGTCTTTATAGGCTGGGTATTAATCTTTTTTATGAAGTTGTTTTGAAATTTTGTTATAAATCAATATTAGACACTTTAATAAACCATTATTTATCTTATCTTATCTTTATCTTTATAATAGTATACTCCCAAATAACGGAAATAACTCGTATTGAATTTTTATTTGAAAAATAAAATTCCGGCTTTCGGAAATGAGTTCCAAGAAAGTCCTATGAGTACATGCTTACCTCATTATATCGGCAGCGAAGTGTCTTGTGAAATAAATATAGTTGTTTTTATCATCATAGTCCATACCAAACGATCGATCAGATAGTTCGGCCAGAATTGTCACATTGTTTGATTCAACGTCAAATTCCTTAATGAAGGCATCGGTTGTAAACAAAATCTTCCTCGTGAAAGCTGAAACAAATTCATTCAATTATAAAAGGCCAAGTGCTGCTACAACTTCCGAGGTTTGTAAACTATCAGTTCCTTTAAGCATTGAGTGGAGGTAGTCGAGTAGTAACGCACAAACCAGGTATAAAAAGAAAGTTTTATTAGACAAATTTGGAAGATATTTTTAACTACTAGAACTAAAATATGTACAAATAAAGATAACAGTAGTATACCGCTGTTCGAAATTCATAAATCGATTGAGGAAAAAAAAATCCGGGCTACAAACTAAAACTGAGGGAAACACATCAAATATAAGAGGAGAACAACGACACAACAGAAACACTAAAATGCAATACACACAGAAACGAACTATAATATAAAAATGGAAATTTTCATAATTTGGTACAGGATATTTTAAGAAAAAATGGTGGGTTTACTGGTGTTGTGGCTTGCCTCCCGCTTTTATGGCTATGTTGAACATATTAAAATGACAACATTACATGCTAGGACTACAGTACAAATAAATGGCAGAACATGCAGAACAGAGAAACACACAAATAAACAATACAAATGGAACATTACGACAAGGTAATAGTTATTGAAGATAACAGGCTTATAACTTAATACGCCAGACGCGTAGTCGTCCGTCAAAATAGCAATGAAAGCCAAACAAAGATAAAAGCTCTGATGACCGAAATGTGCCAAATACGGCTAAGGCAGCAACTATTTGATTTTCTGGGGGGGGGGGCTATGGTTTTTTTTTCTGTGCAAACTGCGGCGAAAAACAATCTATTTTTTCAGCTGAGGGTGAAACAAAGAATTTTTTTTTCTCAGATTCAAAAACAAATTATTTTTTTCTCCAAAAACTGGAAACAAACTTTTTTTTTCCAAAAAAACCCAAAGCCCCCCCCCCCAAAATCAAATGGTTGCTGCCTAAGTTAATCTGCCTTGGATACGAAAATCCTCAGTATTTAGAATAATTCATACTTATGCAAACATTTAATTTATAAAAATGAATATATAATTGATATAAATGTTAACACTAAAGTGTTGACTAACCACAGAATAAAAACCAGTACGTAAAACAACCTAAATCAGCAAAAAAAACCAACAGCACAGCTGAACAACGTATTATATGTTAGCCGAATACATCGACGCACAAACGTGACGTCACAATTAAATTTCAAAATATTTCCAAAAAATAGTATAGAGTTCAAGATTAGGTTTGTAATACTGATGTTACATGTATTAATAACAATGACAATTACAATACTTATTAACATAAAATTGTTGTAGTAATAAGATATTTAATTGTTTTATCTAGCTACATGTATGTTGGTATTTCTTCTAAATGAAACTGTAAACTAAATGCATCGTGTAAGTTTAGTTGACCCAAACTAAAATCTTAAAAATGATCTGAATGATTAATTATCTTTACCCAAACACACGAATAGAACAGAAAAAAATCAGATTTACAACTACAAACAATAAGACATTTGACAATATCCGATGAGAATAAACAATATAACATCAAAACTAAATACAGGAATTTTAGATAACAAAATACCGTGACACGTCTTACAGCATTTCGAATTCACACTCAGCAAAACAGTCACAATCGGAAATAAGTCACGTTTGGTAACAACCAATTGTCTCGATTTTTCAAATTTATCAATATCTGTTGTTATTTTTGATAAAGACATCACCATTGCTTTTAAGCGCCATGCAGGTTTCACAAGATTTTGGTTACTTAAGAAGAACTACATATTAATCTAATGAGTTTGAATCGACCTTCCATGATCATGCAAATACTCTTTTCTTATCTAGATGGTCGAACAATAAATACGATTTTATTTAAGGATTTATATTTGAAAGTTGCAACACTATAAAAATATAAAATTCAATTATCATACAGTTAATTTTTTCATTGCATTTGAAATACATTTTGTTTTCTCAAGACGAACAGTGAAGTATTTATGGTTTGACATGTTCATCTTTCAATAATTTTCAAACGTACTAGAATATGGATTAAGTGGCATCGTGGACCTTAGTCATACTTTCTATCATGTCCCTGCTCAATTTTATTTTCATTCAACGATAACAACAGAACACAAAACGCAACACAGAAAACTAAAGATTGAAGATATCGAACGGTCATAATAAACCAGGATGAATTCAGAAGCTCTGGAGAGGTAAGCATAGCTGGTAAGTCTAATTCGGTAACTAAGTTGTTTTCAGGTGAGTGTTTTTCTTTAAGCTTTAAAATTCATTAATATATGATTTTTAACAAGGTCTAACAATCTTCATCCTGCAACGCCTCTCCTTAGACACTTGGGAACTGCGACACCTTCTGGTTGCAATTACGAAATTGATGGTATAGGTAATCTATCTAGTCCTTCCTTTAGCTCGGTAAAAGTGATGAATATTTTCGACTCTACGGGTCGACGTAAAAGTAATCATGGGTATCGTCATTATACATCCCCAACTCTCCATGATGTCTTTAGTAATGACCTGCTGCCATTTATACAAAACCCGTTATGTATTCATCACATTCGCATGAAACTTTATTCATAACCCCTTTCAAGACTTCATTCTTTTTCCAACTTATGTTTGGAAACCACTGTTACAAACCCTCATTCAAACCAATACAAACTTACAGTATTATCTCAGATATTGCAATTCTCAAACGTTTCAAACTAGTTCGTATTGGAAAATATAATAAAAAAAAAATATCCTTTCTTAAATTTTCCTTTGCCAACAATGGTCTCGATGCCGTCAACTTGGCCAATATCGTTCATCATAAATAATCGAAAATACCTCAGTCTGTATCAATCATTTCTTTTACCAAAACAAAACCAATTGCAAATAAAATGTTCAATTCCAAACACCTATTGCAGGATCACAATATTGACGACTTCAGGTCCAAACCTCCTGACTGCACACTGCTACCTCCTACCTCCATAACAAACAAGTTGTTGACCCCACATATATAACGCTATCGTTTTTGTTGTGTAAATCACATTACATTAACTGCTTGATAAATGAATAAGATATTGACAAATCACATTGAAACTCAACATATAACCCACGACACTAGAGAAGAGGAAATCCTTGATAAATATAGGTCTGTTATATGTTCCGTTGGAATTTCAACCTGAAATGAAGAACTGGATCTTCCATCACTGTTACTTTTGGAGGACGTGTTTTTCAACAAACTATTGTCATTCCCATGAGAACCAATATTCCATCATTATTGAGATAAATTCAATTCAATTCAATATTTTTATTGTCAATTAAAGACGCCCATTACAAGCAGAATAATCAAGATAAATTTAAATGTACATTTGATTACAATGATTACAATGATTATGTTAAACAAAAGAAAATCATAAAAAAAAAACCCCAAAAACATCAATATGTGATATATATATAGTTATATATATCTATACATTTTTTATTTTTTTTATTTTTATATATTTATAATTATTATTATTATCAATGAGATTGACAAATACAGTTAGCCCTGAAGTTCATATTAAATAAGATCCAATCTAGCTGCGAATAACAGACAAACCTTTGGCAGTAGTGTACCCATAGTAAACATGGATATATAAAAGTAAAATAAAATATTAACAATATTAGGATACATACGAAACAGTTTAGTCTGCCTCATATCTTGACTTACATCTAGAAATTGAGTGTCGGTTGAAAACAAAACGACAAAAAAGATGATTTTAGCTTCCTAATTGTTAATTTTACATTTCTATGTAGCAACATTCCAGCAGCCCCTTCATACGGAGAACATATCTCCCAATTAATACGATATTCACGGCTTTGTATTTCCTATCATGATTTCCTTGATAGAGGGTTGCTGATCACAAAGAAGCTTTTAAATCAAGAATTTCTACTGGTGAAGTTGAAATCACCTTTCGTAAATTTTACGGACGCTACCACGAGTTTGGTGACCGTTATGGAATATCCGTTTCACAGATTCCAGCGGATGTGTTCCCAAAGTTGTAACTACAATCCCGTTCCTTTACCGAATTACACATGTTACCGGGTTTGTACTAACATGAGGTAGCAATAAACAGTTAGGAAAAATATTAAAATTTGCCCTTATAAATTTTACCATCCCCTTTTCATTGCTTTTTTGCAATATCAAGCTTACTGTTTGTGTCATATATGGGCATATGTATGTAATCAGAATCCTTTATAGATTTTATATCCAGTATATAAAATGGTAAAATATAATTTCTTTTGGGTGTATCCATGGCAACAATCTGCATTTATTTGTTATAAAATATTGCTAAAAGGGGAGAAAAGATGTCAAATATTTCCCCAAAATTTGACTTAAAGTAGAATTTCAATCGCTTGAAGTAATACCTTTTCTGAAACTGTGTACATATATCATTCAGCAAATCCAATGAAAATCATATGTCTTTCGTCTCATTTTTCAAAAACTTCGTGTAAAAAAAAAGTGTTTGTAAACATTACATTAATTTCTGGAGCGATTGCCGGTGAAAAATATGAAAATACGGATTGTCAAACAGAAAACAGTCAATAAAACATGTAAAAAATAATCTTAATGCTGTTATAAACCATCTTTGAAGGCTAAATTAGCACACAGCTGTCTAAAAATTAATTTTATTACACAATAAGTTTCCTATTTGAAAAATCCACAAGGGCCAAAATGCGAAACTAAACTCTTAAAAAGTAAAATCACAAAAATACTGAACTCCAAGGAAAATTCAAAAAGGAAAGTCCCCAATCAAATGGCAAAATCAAAAGTTCAAACACATCAAACGAATGGATAACTAACTAACTCCTAAGTGTGTTTGCTACCTGAGCAACACGACGGGTGCCACATGTGGAGCAGGATTGGCTTACACTTCCGGAGCATCTGAGATCACCTCAAGTTTTTGGAAGTTTACGTGTTGCTTAGTCTTTAGTTTTCAATTTTGTGTTTTGTGTAGTAATACTAGTATTGTTTGTCTTTTTTTGGCCATGGAGATGTCAGTTTTGCCCTTCTTCCGAGGTAAAGTGCAAATTTCCTGTTAAGTAAAGGTTAAAAATTTGTAACATGAATAAAGCATATGTTCCAAAATCTGATCCTGTCCCTGAACATGAAGTTGTACCTTGGGTTAATTAGGATTGACGCGCGAAAAGAAGACGTACCTCATATGAACAACCTCAATAATAAGATGTCGACTCATTGGCAATAATAGCTCATTTTTTTATTTTTATATCAAACTTTTTAAGAAACCTTTAAAGCTGAATTCAGTTATCAACATTGAGTTAATAAATGTCAATTAAAATTGATTCTATTTCAGAAAAAAAATGATTTTATCAGTTGATATGTGATTTATAATACAGGTAAGACGTAGCCACAAAATCAAGTCTTTGACTTGGTTTGATGGCTGTCTTTGGTTGCAATTCATTGTAAAGGGATCGAAATGTATACCTAGTCCTGTTGTTTAGTACATATAAACACTTGGTTTGATTATAACTTTAAAGAATGTTATAAAAATGTCAGTGTTTAGAGACATGACTGTTTGAAATGGTCATTACAAACGATCCATCAATATCATGTGTCTGATTTGATACGTTGCCAACTAATGTAACCAGAGTGTTTATGATAGATCAACGCGGCACAAGTTGCAAAGAGGCCATCAATTTCTAACCAAAAATACACCTCATATGGTTCACAAGTTTCGACAAAATATACAAACCATCTTGACTTTTGAAAAAAACCAAACTCATTAAAGTTTAATTTTCAGCCCTTTTTCTCTAATCTTCAAAAAATTAACCCCTTTTTTCTCTAATTTTCAAAAAATTAGACAACGCATTTCTCTAATCTTCTTTTTTTTTGGGCATTATTCTTTAATCATTTAACCCCATCCGAACCCTCATAATATTGTACGACAGATGCGCATCACGTCTACAAAAGAACGCACTGGTGTCGCTCGAATTATAAAAGTTAAAAGGCCGAAGCAAGAACGAAGTTGAAGAGCATAGAGAACTTCAAATTCAAAAGGTTTGACATATAGGCCGAGTTTATCAAATGAAACCAACTGAATTTCAATGCTGGTGCAGTATTTGGAAAAAATAAAAAAATGTTGGCATTCGTAATTTTAGATGAGAGATTTTTTTAGTCATTTAATATCACTATTGCTATCTTATATATTATAAAATTCAATCATTACGTAACGAAGAATTGAAAGTTGAAGCAAAAGTAGTCAATTAATGTTTAAATCTCGTAAATCGATGAGAAAGAAACAATCAAGGTAACTATACTACCATCATAAACTGTTTATTATGAAGTACAAATATGGCCACGGTTAATTTATGCCGAAAAATTATATGTTTATCAAACAACCCTAATAAGTGAAGACTACTGATTTGGATGCCGGTTCAGTATTTGGAATAAAAAGAAAAATATGACACTTTGAGTTAGGACTAGAAGTAGTCATTTTGTACCAGTATTGCTGTCGATTATATTCTACAAAGGGTGTCTTCTCGATTGTCCCACTTTTTGAAATTACAGGTAAAAATGTAGTGAAATTTTGTGGGACAATCGGGAAGATGTTTGTGGGACAATTGGGAAGTTTAATTCCCCCTGTCCCTTTGGTATCTTTCGTCCCTCTTTTAATTGTGGGACAATCGGGAATTGTTTTGATTGTGATTAATCTGTTTTATAGTGTAAAGAAGGTAATTACAGGTAATTAATCATTTTCTTGTAAAATATGAAAAAAAGAACATAAAATAATTATTAAAAAATATTTTATTTTGCACATATTAATATGAAAAAGCAGCAAACATAGAATATAATGTAAAGTCATAAAATATCAGATATCAAGCACTACTCATTCTTCATTAATGTATGATAAACGGTTTCAATCAAGCATTTTAGAACACAATTAATAGTATAAATCACAATTATTGTAGAAGGTTCAACAATAAAGAATACAAAATACATTAATAAAATGGATATAATCCAAAGATAATACTTTGAAAAGGTAATAATTAACTCTTGTTATTTTAACACAATAAACACAAAGTCTACTGTTTATTTAAGAACATTTCAAATAAAAAAATAATGTGGGATAATTAGAACTTTTCATGTGGGACATTCAGAACTCTAAAATTTGAAAAAGTGGGACAATCGAGAATAAAACCCTACAAAGAACAATTACAAAGTGTGATTGATGTGGATAAACAGTTTTTTCATACAAACCATTCTGACATAATACATTGTTATGTTCCAAAGTGGAATCCATATTGCTGCTTTATTTATATTTGTATTCACCAGTTCGTTACATGTATATGCAATTATTTTCTTTAATAGAGAGCACTTTCATTAGTCAATATAATTACATTATGTACTGTATTGTTATATTTTATAAAACTTTCGTCTGAATTACAAAATTAAAATACCATCAAATATGTTTCTATATAAAGTTTTTAAACCTTCAAGTGAAAAGGACTGTTAAATTTTAAAACGGTTGACACTTGGCCTTTTCTTTCAAAATAAACTTTTTTTTTTAATTTGAATGCGCTTTGTCATATATGTACGTATAAGCTGGTTGTCTTTTAACAGTTTGTTCCAATACTTTTGATTTTTAAAAGGTAAATCTGGAAGATATTTTTCATTCCAATCAAAGTGTTACATGTACTAAACATCGGGCAACTTTGAAGGGTTAAAAAAGTTTTTGTTATCAATTGACAGAACGCGGTTCTGGTCGGAAGTTAACTTCGTGTCGAGGAAACAAAGTAGGAAACAAAGTTAACTTTCAAATATGTGTGGTAATGAAGTTCACTTGCTGTTCATAGTTGGACTAAACCCATATGTATTTATAGTTAGTGTTTACTTGTTATTGGGTGAAAGAAGAATATTTTGATACGGCCATACGCTTTAATTTTGCATGAATTGACAAATGCCGAATTAAAACAAGACAACTTTATAGAATTAAAAGCTTTAAGATTCAAAATGTGGACGAGATCTCTTTCGAAAATATAGTAGATCAAATGAAAACAGGCGATAATCTAATTTTAGCAAGAATCTGCATTTTATTTGAAATGTAATAAAATAGAGAATGAAAATGGGGAATGTGTCAAAGAGATAACAACCCGACCAAAGAATAATAAAAAAAAATATTGTTCGGCGAATTTCACTTAAAAAAACACAGAAATCAAATCGATCATTTATTGACCAAGAAAATAAAATAATATAATAATACTTACATAATGAGATGACCCTCAAATTATACATCAAAAATAAGCAAACCAAAATCTGTATATCCATGTTTCTATATATACGACTAACATCCTTCACAAAACAACACTGTTGAAATCGTCGCAGATGCATGAATTTATACTTTTAAAATTGACCTTCAATTTTTGTCAATACTGTGAGTTATGAAAATAGACAAAACCGGTTTACATTGCTTTATTTGTTTGTTTAAAGATATTACATAACGCACAACATCCTTATCTCGAACACAATGGAAATACTATGAAATATTTGATAATCTTTCAAGCGTAACATAAAAACTATTAACATGGAACATTCAAAGAGGACTTGGTAGTAATAACGAATCGTTGAAGTATGATATCAAGACTCTTAACCCGAATATCAAAGGAGCCCTTCTCTCATTACACTTTGGCCTCCTCCGGCATTCAAAACTGATGGTCATAAAAGAAAATAGTGATGAAGTGTTGTAAAACACTCATAAATAAATTGACCAATATGTAACATTCAAATGTCTTAATTTTGAAAATAGATTCGATTTTGATCATGTGAGAGAAGAATAGAGGAAAATTAGGACAGTTCTTTTGTAGCCATTATTTTGACATTTTAGAGTAAAATCCATTTACTGTTCTGGTTTTATTGTATCTCTTTTATGAACGTTTTGTTAATCTACTAATCTAGATAAAGTTTTAGATTTTAATAACTTTTTGAGAACATTTTTGAAGTATCAATTATTAGTGTTAATAAATTATTTAACATGAGTTTAAACACTCTTCAATCTGAAATTTTCACAATAACAACAATAACACTGTAGTTTATTTTTAAACACTCAAACACATATACATATATACATGTGAAAAAGAAGCAAAATACATTATCATTTGTATAAATGCTACAGAACAATGTAAACAATATCATACACGTCAGACTAACTAATTTGTTAATGAAAAATTACAAGTTCTTCATAACTTAAACATTGCGTCCAACACGTGGATACCTGTGGTACTATTCTGAAATATGCATATTTCTTATATTTTTTAACCATAACAGGCTGGGACTCAAACAGATAGTGAAACTCATTTCCAATTTACAAGTAGCGGATATAACACTGTCTTTCATAAATAGGAATCCATTCCAGCTTCCTGTTTCTATTGGTATTTAAAGGTCGCAGTATCGCAGCTTTTTATTTTTTTACGATCTTAATTATATTCAATCATGCAATTTAAAAAAAAAATCTTAAGTGAGGACTCTAAAACTTTTATTAAGATTTCAACAAAAAATATAACAAACCCAGCATGCAAAACTGTTGTCATGTTCGCATCTTTTGCAGTTTTTGTTTACTATTCATTACAGAACCATTAATACGATTTGACTGTTATGTTTGGTCTCTTGGCTGGTTGAGTTGATATTTTTACTTCTAAGACACTCGCATAGTTTATGGAGAGCATCGCCATTAGCGAAGTATGTACTAAACGACAGTTTGTTTCAAGAGATCTGATAGTCAGCGTGGTATATTATTTTTTCGCATTTTGAACCTTATTTGCATGATTTGGATATAAGTTTTTTCAACGGAATGAGTATAAACAGTCTATCATTAAGAATAGAACTATTTAAAAAAAAAGAATTTACTCATAAGTATCTTTTGCCTAGAATAAAAAAATTTATCAGGGACAAATGTCGATTTTCATTATATATTACATGTAATTTATATGAAATACCTATAAATATAGTATGATCTTATCCATTCTGCCTTTGACAGGTGTATGCCATAAACGAATAAACAAATTTATGGATGTCAATCTGTATATAAAAGATATATGTTACTGATAAACATAACGTAGGGGATGAAATTGTCATTTTCGTAAATGCCAAATTGTTTCGAGACTTACATTTTATCTTTGCACTGCAATTGCAATGGTATTCCCCTTTTTATCGTCCGTACAGGAAATCTCGGGTTTCATTTCAGGTTCGTATATAGCTCGATTAGGCTACATGTACATAAAGATTAGGAGATGTGGTATTTTTGCCAAAGAGACGACTTTCCACCAGAGACCTAATGGCGTTCACCATATGGTACTCAACAATAAGAAAAATCCATATTGCTGATTGAATACTCTGTCAATGAAAGGGAGGCGAAAGATACCAGAGACACAATCAACACTAACAGATAGAAAATAAACTGACCATGGCAATGAATATATATGCTATTGCTTATTGTCCTTCGCCGGCCGTCACTCAGCATATTATACTCGTTGTAAAAGGTTTGTGTCTCTAATTATAGTATACTTATGATTGACGTATCTTTATGTCATCTTTGTGGATTTAAAAACAAAGTGACTGCAAAAATTCTTGCAGTTGCAGATTCTCAAACAGTTTGTTCGAACTTCCCAATTACAAATTTCCCATTTCTCAGCAGTAACATAACCGCTGCCCCATCGAACAGTATTTACAAATCTAAGTTGATACGTTATACTGGTGCACACTATACGGACTACATATGCAGGAGTGTGCTCCTTCCGTAGACACAGCTCAAACAAAGTAATGAGGAGGAAAGATTAGAAATGACAGTTTGTTAATTTTATGGACACCATCACGAATTGGTTGATCTATACGATGTGTCTGTGTCTCAACTAAATAACGACATTTTTATCACGTCTCAGGTTGTGGTTTACCATCTACGTCGTCTGGCTTTTAAAATACCGAGCGTGACCTCGAATATGACTATATATTTGCTGAGTGTGCTATTAGACGTGTCTCTGTATTTGTACATCCAATATTCATGTATTTAGCTATGATGTTTTATTTGTTATTCTGATAGGATATTGTTTTTTGTCTTATCGTTTGAAGTTTGATTTTTCCCCTACTCGTATGTTAAAGTAAAAGTAAAGATAATTAATCACCTAGTGCATTTATATAATATATAGTTAAAAGCAACTATAGGCATAGGATTTATTTATTTTGCAAAGTTTGATTTAGAAGAAAACCCGAGATAATACAATTGATTATATCAGTACTTACACAATTCTTTATTACTATTCTTGTAAAAGAGGGTCGAAAGATACCAGAGGGGCATTTAAACTCATAGATCGAAACTGAACTGACAACGTCATGGCTAAAAAGAAAAAGACAAACAGACAAACAATAGTATACAAGACACAACATAGAAAACTATGTATATTGAATTATAAGAAATTATCTGTGCATAATATTTTTGTGGCGTTGTTACATTTGTGTAACGCACAGTTCGCAATTCTATTATGCTGTGTTTGTGTACTGTCGTCAATTAATTTTAGGTGTTCGTTGTTATTCTTTGGTCAACATGTCGAAATATACTATTATATTATTTGTTTATGTATGTCTATGTCCTGAGTGTCCTTGCATTTATTTATACTGTATTCAAGTCATGTAATGTTGCAATTTTAGCCGTATTAAAAACATTGCCAGTAAGTGGAAGGTTTGGCTAGCCATGAAAACAGCTTCAATCAACCATTTTGTCTGAAAATGTCCCGTACTAAGTCAGGAATAAAGCTTTTGTAATAAAAATATATTGTTTCTCTATGTAAGTTGGCGTTTTGTTTGGTTTGTTTCTGTTGTTCCATTGTTTTACTCTTGTAGTTGATGTGTTGCCCTCGGGTTTGGTTAGTATCCCAGATTTGTTTTCTCTCAATCGATTTATGAATTTTGAACCACAGTATACTGCGGTTATCTTTATTTATTTCTGTAAAATAGTTTAATTCATTTAAATTTCAAAACGCGATATACGTTAACCGTCGAATCTAAGGAATTCGTGTATTGTTTTATGAAAATATGAAAGACATTATTCGTCCTTTATTTGTGGTAAAAGGGATTGAAACTGGTTATTTTATGAGACATATTTTCTTTAGAAATTATACAGGTGTTATATGATAACGTATTCAATTTATATCCTAGTTTATTGTGATGTGAAAGACAAACACACATGGGAAAAATAAAATTTGACTCTCAACTTGACAACATAAATTTTGTTTTGTAATTCTAACATATCAGCTTTCTTAACAAACAATTAAACTACGTTGGTATATTCCTTTTTTTGGTTAATTATAACGTAAACTGATAATTGTCTATTGACTCTATTAACATCAATAACGGAATTTCCATATATATTCTATTTCAACATTTTTAATAGATACCATTTGTAGACACATTGAATGAAAACACGTCATGTATCCATTAACCGGGTTATCGTTGTTCCAAAAATAAGAAAGTTGTGCTTCCTAAAAACGAACTTGATCTGTTCACGTATTGACAAGGTGTCTTACAAAAAAATTTGAACATATGTTTCAATGCATTTTGTTCTAAACCTTATGACCTAGATCTTTTTTAGATTATGAATAAATTCCACTTCTGATATACCAAACTCCGAAACAGTGGTGACATCTGGCTACGCTTCTTTTTTGTAAATAAAGGGAAGTATGACCCGAACGATAACGCTGTATGGAGTTTGTTGATATACCTAACAACATTGTAACAAGAGGCTGAAAAAGGGATTGCTCATATCGGACTCTTGGGACAATTTATACCGAATAACGTACTCATGATAGCAAACTACAGATGCACCTGTTGTTCACTGGTTGTCGCTTGTTGATGTGGTTTATGAGTGTTTTTTCGTTTCTGGTGTTTTATATACTTGTAGATAAAACTGTTTTTCTGTTTGAATTGTTTTATAATAGTCATTGTATGGCCCTTTATAGCCTGATGTTCGATGTGAGCAATAGCGCACTGCGTTCCCATGTTAACCAATAGAAAAGTATGAAATGTGAGTTTTCTCAATTTTGAGATGATGTAAAAAGAAAAGTGTCATAAACTCAATAGAAATACAACTATTTGCCGCAATTTAATTTTTTCCCCATATTTTATTTTATTGATAATCATTTATCAATGCCTGTACCAAGTCAGGAGTAGGACAGTTGTTATCCAGTCGTTTGATATGTTTGAGCTTTTGATTTTGCCATTTGATTATGCCCGCGTCACACTGTCCCGATTTTTATATACGATGGACACCCGAATGCGAAAATTGTAAGTTCGTACGAAGTTGGTCCCGATCTCGTTAAAATACCAAAAAGTGACCGAAGCAAGTACGATGAATAACGAAGTCTATACGATGGTGCCGAAATTATATACGATAGCAAAAGATGGACATACGAAGGTAAACCGAAGACGGGTATTTAAGCTTCATATCTCAGCCGAAGCCTACACGATGAATCACGAAGGCTAAACGATGGATTACGAAGGCTAAACGATGGATTACGATGATGGTGCGATGGCCATACGATGTCTAAAAGATACGAACAGAATTTCGACAACATATCGTTTCTGTACAAGTCTGCCATGCATGACGGGAAATCGATCTGTTTGTCTAATTCTTATAAAACTTAGTTTATTATCCCCTCGGCTTCTACGTGTAAGTTACGTGTAGATGAAATTGTTATAGACACTCTAGAACCAAAATGATCAAAACTTTGTATGGTGTTACTCGTTAAGAATATCTTAAGCGCTATTGACTTTAAAGTTCAAGCAATATCACCCTTGTGGACACTCTAAAACCAATATGCTTCAAAAGATTTTAACCACATTTGGTATATGTTCCTCCTTGTAATGATCTGACATTTTTACGTTCAAGGCCAAAGGTCAAGGTCATGCAGATGGACTTGTTTTTTCTCCTTGAAATAGCATAATACACAGGAAATTGGTTGCTCATTTTTTTTTACCTGCTGGTTCTAAAGACAATATTAAAGGTATTAATTTTCCAGTTACTGAATGTTTTGATTGATTTCTAAAAAAATAGTTTATAAATATATGCATATTCAATTTACCATTTTCTGCATGTGTCATATACAAATATAGTGCACGGTCCATATTTGTCCCCAATATGTTACATACGAGGGGATGCCACGCTCGGCATTGCCTTGTTTGAACTGTCAAATGTGTGCACTAGTCTGAATAATCACCCATAATTATGCCCATGTTTACTGATCTATCTTAAAGGTAATATTGGGTTCGTTGATCCCTTTTATTCAAAAAGAGCTCTTTCCATGAGAATATCATAATAATATAGACAAAAGGAAGAATGTGGGGAAAGCAACAAATGCGGCAAAATATGACATATAGAAAACAAAATGGTTATGGAGTACATTCGTGTGACAACAACTCAGACGATACCTAAAAAATTAGAATAATGAAGAAAAAGTTGGTTTCCCTATATACGTGTACCTGCAGTGTTGGTGTACGAGGCGCGTTTATGATTTTCATTATGTTACTTAATATGAAAAATAGACAAAAAATAATATTTTTCTTGTAAAAGTAAATCCTGAGCCTGTAATAGCTGCTCTTCTTATTCCATTTGAATTAATAGAAACAACGCTGTCGCCTTTCTTGTTCTCATAGAATCATATGATATGAGCTCCATGTTTTGTGAACGTCTTTCTTAACTGTCGTATTAGACTGACCAGTGCATATCGCGCATGGCACTTAAAATGTATTTTAGCGCGAAAATTAACTTACATTTAGCTGGATTTATTGCCGTCGAAGTTCCATCTTGTCGCCTTCGTACTTTTATTCGATGGCAACACGACTGGATTACGAGGTCTTCACGAAGTCGTGTTGCAATCGTAAGACCTTCGGGTATCTTCGTGATTCATTCGTGTAGACATCGTAATGTCAAAACTGCCCGATGGAAACGATGGAAACACGAATGCAATACGATGTGCAAAGATGCATTCCCGGTGACATTACGATGGTGAGGATGGTGAACCGAACTCAATACGAACCCTCAACATCGGACGCACCATCGGGGATTTTTTAACATGTTAAAAATTTTAGAACCCTTCCCGAAGTTTTCCCCGAAGGCTAGAAAAAGTGGCCGATGGTTAAAGATGGTTAAAGATGGCACTACGAATAGCCCGATCTGGATACGATCAGTCCCGATTTTGAAAATTTCCATTATCGTGTTGTCATCGGCGTAAAAATCGGGACAGTGTGACGCGGGCATTAGGGACATTCCTTTTGAATTTTCCTCGAAGTTCAGTACTTTTGTGATTTTACTTTTTATAAAGTATCTAAATTAAATAATTTGATAATCACCGTTATTCAATCTCGTATTTCTACAACAGTCCAGTGTTGACTCACTGTCTGAGGAATTACCATTGGGCTTTCATTCGTACACGAATGTCACAACCTTGGGGACGTGGGGTTTTGTGGAAAGGGGGACTTCCTATACACAAGTTGAAAGGACGTGCCGCTGAAATAGGTCACTCTCTCTATCCTGAAAATATATGAATAGGTGAAATAAACTATCAGAAACATATCTTCGGTAAAGTTCCCATTACTTGTTATATGAAAAGCCCTTTAACTTTTATCACAGCCGAATATATCCATCTTTTGACACTTATGT
Organism: Mytilus edulis; assembly: GCF_963676685.1. Classification (NCBI taxonomy): domain Eukaryota; kingdom Metazoa; phylum Mollusca; class Bivalvia; order Mytilida; family Mytilidae; genus Mytilus; species Mytilus edulis. Next base: position 25,666,681 of record NC_092350.1, on the reverse strand, counting down.
ATTCCACTTTTCCAACATGTTACACGAAACCCAAAATAATATGCAAAAAGGTTACATTTTTTATGCAATACAGGAAGTTTATACATTTTGAAAATCTACATTACATGAAAAGGGTGGACAACAGAACTTAAGCGGTATCCCCTATTAGTTAGGTACTGAAATGACCCACTCCCCGAGATCACAATATTATAACACGAATTGATTTACTTGAAATACTTGCCCAGACTGAGAAGACGTTTGAAAATTTAGACGCATACTCTTCCTTGCCCAGACTCAGAAGACGTTTGAAAATTTAGACGCATACTCTTCCTTGCCCAGACTGAGAAGACGTTTGAAAATTTAGACGCATACTCTTCCACCCTTTCAAATCGAAGTGTTTGCTGTGATTTTTATTTTCTACTCAGATACTCCAGTCTTCATATCTGTATTCATCATCGTAACACACCGAACTACAAGCACACGACCGGAGCAAACTAGGGAGAGTCCAGCTGCTACTTCTGAAGTATTGATGAATGGACCGCCCTTCTGCACATCAGCTTTGGATCAATAAGCTGTAATACAGTATCAAATTGAATCAAAATCATTTTATATGATTAAAATAAAAAAAAAACGGCAAAATAAAGTATGAAGTAACATCCAGATATAAAAATAAATAAATAAATAAAAACCAAATATGAATTGATAAATTGCTAAAAAGTTAAATATAAAAGATACCGAACTCCGTGGAAAATTCTAAAAGGAAAGTCCTTAAGCAAATGGAAAATCAAGAGCTTAAACACACGAATCGAATGGATAACAACTGTCATATTCCAAACTTGGTACAGACATTTTCTTATGTAGAAAATTGTGTATTAAACTTGGTTGTGTAGCTGGCGAAACCTCTCAATAGTATTTTGTTGCATACAATTCCATTATATTGAAAACTTCGTATGAACAAAACAAACAGACATAAAAGGAAAAAATGTCAAAAATAAGAGTATTGTAGGCAACATTCTGTTTTAATCTTAATCACTATGAAAACAAACAAATTTGTCAACAAATAAAAACTAAAAAAGCAAACAGACAGAGCACAATAGCAATACGAAAGACAAGAATACACACTATAGAACAAAATCATAATGACGGGATGGATAAGTATTTTGTGTTACCTGAAGCCAATGTTGCATTGGTAATATATTGTTTAAATAAGAACTAGTATTTACCTTCCTAATGAAGCATAATGAAATATATCGTTATAAATAATGTGTCATGTGTTAGACTAAAATTTGGATACGGTTACAAAAATACTTATACCAGAAAACTGGATCTAAGTCATTGAAGTGGTAACACGAATAATTTTTTATAACTTATAACGACTTTATTTCAAAAGAAAAAATATTCTTTATAGTCAAAATATTGGGTTGTATTGTTTCGAATTTAAAGTAAGGTCACAAAACATAGATGTATTTTATCTTTTAAAAGGTTCTCTAAGATTAAAACTATACAACAAAAAAGGTTTGGTTCAAACTATAAAATTGTCGAAATAAACATATACACATTTGTCTTCAACTGTAATACATTGAACATGTTGACTGCAATTATTTACTAATAATTACATTAGATGTATGTTTCATTATAATACGTTATTCTGATTGGCTAACTGCACAACACGTGCTATTCCTGAAACAATTACATTAGACAATAACATTTATCTTTCATGATGACACGAGGTCCCACAATAAAGTGCACAGGTGAATTAAATGAAAACTTGATAAAAATCGTGTTTTCATGATTCTAGCTAAAAAAATGTAATTATAAGTATTGAATGCTTCTTTTTGTAACTTTATAGGGTTGTAAAAGCGTTGACCATGAATCACAAAACAACAGTCTATAAAACACTATTAAGAAAAAGAAAAATTCAGCTACCAAAACCCTCCAAAACCCATGTGATCAGTACGCTATATCCAACTATAGCAGTCATCACGTGACTTTGGTGACTTCACACATCACCCGTATCAAGCCAAGGTAAAATGTATAGAAATGCACAGGGGCTTTGAGGAATCGATGAAATAAATTACTTATAAGTTCATGATACAAAACATGTTGAAATATATAGTAATTCCTTATATATTAAGAAATATATTTCTGCCTAATGGAAAAGTTTGGTCTTCTCCCTTCCAAATGCTTTTGAATATTTGCCGTGTTGCCTTGATAAGTTCACACTGTTAAATCATCGAAGTCCGATAACTATTGGGTTGTGTTTAAACCTAAATTTGCGGTCTAAACAAAACAGATGGTAAAATTGTGGAAATATGTGCTTATTACTTTATTCATATATACTTGAAATATCGTATATGCAATAGTATAACTTTTTATTATGTCCCTTCAAATTGATTTGAAAATTAACTATTTTCAGAAAATCAGGCGCATTTGAAAACGAAATAGCTGATTGCAATAAGCTTAACGTCCTGGAATTGCCAATAAACAGGGTCCGATCAATGCAATTAAAGAACATCTGTGAACACGCTCACATACCCCACGTCTTCATATTATCACTAGAGAAACAACATCTCACTTCACAAGCAAAATGAACACAATCAAATTCTCACTTTACATATTAATCCTAATTGAATAGCAGCACGTTGGGAATATGGAATAGGGATTACTCTAGCATCAAATACTTTGTCTTTAGTATATGCATATGGTCAATACAGGAGCCAGAGATATGAGTTGGTGAATGCACAACTTGACATAAATCTTTTGTAGCCAATGCTTTTACTAATAAGTTATTTGGTTCGTTCATTAAAGTCCACTGCAGTAGGATGCCTATATCCATTTAGAATTTTCCTTGGAGTTCGGTATTTTTGTTATTTTACTTTTTCCACCCTGGCAATAACTACTTTATAGGATCCTTTAAGAATTTCTACCAAGTTTAATTTATTTGTAAATATCACTGTTTTGGACATTTTTTATTGTTTAAAAATCTATCTATTAATGGTTTAAAAAATATTAACCAAAAAATGAGAAATTTAGTAAAAAATATAATTTTAGGAGGATTTACTCCTAAATCGATTATCATATTTTTTTTCTGAAAATTCCACATATAAAAGACACATAGCCAGCTATAAAAGGCCCTAAAAAGGACAAATCTAAAACAATTTAAATGATTTATTTATGCTCTAAAATTATTAGAATTCAATAGGTGAAATGAATCTTCAAGTTTGTTTAAAACTGATAAAGATATGATTTGTCCTTGAAGTTGATTTTACAGAAGATATTTGATAAATGACAAAACAAGGATTCTATATGATTATACAAAATATTCAATAACTTTATCAGGTTAGTTCAGATTAACCTAAAAGAGTAATGATACCACCATTTCCCCCTATTTGTCTTTGATAAATTGGCACTTTTCAAATTAATTGTGCAGAGTTCATCTTTGCTTCAAATGAATAGATACTTGAAATGTTAATGTCCACTACTACAGAAAATAAATCACATTACATTTCATTACATATAAGATAATAACCATCGCTGGGATAAATGTTCACCACTCTTTTCCTCTACAAGATTTTCAAACCATGTAACACTAAGTTTTCAAAATATTTTATAGAAACACCAAATAAAACTACAGACTCCAAGAAGCCTGTGTCGCTCACCTGATATTTTTTTTTATTTACAATTGATGTATTAAATAATGCAATCATTATACCTTTGCTTTGGTATTTCACGTATTCCATGTTGGTTGACAGGCAAGGTCATCGGACACATTTTTTTTTTACTTAGTATATACAGTGTATCTCTATCTATAATAATTTTCAAGATTATAACCAAAAACTGCAAAACGTCCCGAAATTACTAATTCAGGGGCAGCAATTAACCCAACAACAGCTTGACTGATTTGTCTGAAAATTTTAGGACAAATAGATCTTAACCTGATAAACATGTTAACCTATTGTCAAAATTGCTCTAAATGCTTTACTTTCAGAGATATAAGCCACAATTGCATTTAACCCCAATATTCTATTTCGGTCACATTTTCAAAACAAGATACTCCAATTATGATTGTGACCAATGTTGGTTAAATGTGTCTCAGTAGTTTCCGAGAAGATGATTTTTTTAAGATTATAAAAATTTGCACAAATATGTTAAAAAATTACTATAGGAATAAACTCATCATATATACCAGGATTAAATTTTGTATTTACGCTAGACGCGCGTTTCGTCTACGAAAGACTCTTCAGTGACTTCAAAAAGATAAAAAGGCCAAATACTGTGAAAGTACTTTTATTCGTGGGGTACCAATTTTCGTGGTTTTCGTGGATGACGTTATCCACGAATTTAAGTGTCCAACGAAATAAAACAACCTTTGTCCAAATCAAGACATAGAAATATTCCCATGAAGGTTGGACTACTGATATGATCTAGAAAGATATTGAATCGCCGAACTGTCTGAGAATACTACAATACACGGAGTAGTCACAGAGCAAATGTACTATAAACTACATGTACAACTGTAGGCATGATTGTACCCATTAAATCTTTAAAAACGTAAACTGTCCAACTTTTGATCTTTTAATTCTCATAACAAAATATTTTTATCATTGAAAGTCAGATTCCCGGAATTGATATTCTATGATTAAGTGTTCATTTTATGTCCTCATAGTTCATGTACGTATTTGAAATAATAATTTCATGCTGGGCTTGCTTTTGATAATACTTATTTTACAATTCAAAATATGTTTATAGTATTTGATTTATGTAACTGTTTTCTTTAGGTGACATATTTATGGCCTAATTAACACCTTTGATGGTCTTTAATCTGTTGATCACTCTATCTCAGTTAATAAGTTTGATCACTACGTACGGGTCAATGTTTACTTTGCAATTTCCTTCAATCCAGACAATTATATCCTTCGTTTCTAATGGCTTTAATTTTTCATTTTTAAAATTTTTTAAAGAAAACTTAAATCCACGAATTTAAAAACCCACGAACATGTAAATGTTGCTCAAACCACGAAAATTGATACCCACGAATTAAAGTACTTTCACAGTAAGTACAAAGTTGAATGCATTGAGGACCAAAATTCCCAAACAATTGCCAAATAAAGCTTAGATCTCTTCCTGAAGTAGAAAAGCCTTAGAATTTCAGAAATTCAAAAGTTTTGCTATCAGTTAATTTTTGAATTTGACCATATGAATGATAATTCGTGTCAGCACAGAAAAGTGTTGACTACTGGGCTGTTGATACCCTCAGAAAATTAAAACTCCACCAGCAGTGGCATCGATCCCGTGGTTGTTAATCAACTCCTCATAGATACCAGGATTTAATTTTGTATTAACGCCAGACGTGCGTTTCGTCTACAAAATACTCATCAGTAACGCTCGAATAAAAAAAAAAAGTTAAAAAGGCCAAAAAAAGTACGAAGTTGGAGAGCATCGAGAAACAAAATCTTAAAAAAAGTTTGCCAAATACAACTAAGGTTATCCATTCCTGAGGTAAAACAGTCTTATTTTATCAAAAATTCTAAAGTTTTGTAAACAGTTAATTTATGAACATGACCAGATTAATGATAATTCATGTCAGCACAGTGCTGACTACTGGGCTTGTGATACTCTCGAAGAAGTAAAACTCCACCAGCAGTGGCAACAAACCAGTGGTTGTAAATAAACTCATCAAAGATAACAGGATTCAATTTTGTAATTGCTCCAGACGCGCGTTTCGTCTTCAAAAGACTCATCAGTGACGCTCGAATCAGAGAAGTTAAAATGGCAAAATAATGTACGAAGTTGGAGAGCATTGAGTACCAAATTTCCTAAAAGTTTTGCCAAATACAGCTAAGGTAATCTATTCCCGAGGTAAAAAGCCTTAGTATTTCAAAAATTCAAACGTTTTGTAAACAGTTATTTATAATTACGACGATATCAATAATTCGTGTCGGCACAGAAGTGCTGACTTCTTGGATGGTGATACCCTCGGGGAATTAAAACTCCACCAGCGGTGGCATCGACAGGACAATAACTTCTTATGTTCTTTATTTTTGTCATGTTGACTTATTTGTAGATCTTACTTTGCTGAACAGTATTGCTGTGTACAGATTTTCTCTATCTATAATAATATTCAAGATACCTAAAAACTGCCGGGAAAAAAAACAGTTGTCGGATATGTCTGACAATTCCAGGGCAGATAGATCTTGGCCTGTTAAACAATTTCACCCCGTCAGATTTTCTCTAAATGCTTTGGTTTCAGAGATTTAAGCCAAAATCTACATTGTATCCATAGGTTCTATTTTAATCCATGGCGGCACTATCGGTTGGTTGGCCGGGTCATCGGTCACACTTTTGAAACTATATACCCCAATAATGATTGTGACCAATTTTGGTTAAATTTGTCTCAGTAGTTTCAGAGAAGATGATATTTTTAAGATTACAAAAATTTACATAAATATGATAAAAATTTACTATAAAGGACAATAACTCCTTAAGGGGTCAATTAACCATTTTTGACATTTTGACTTATTTGTAGGTCTTAATTTGCTGAACATTATACAGATTATGTCTATCTATAACTAGAGGCTCTCACGAGCCTGTATCTCTCATCTGACTTTTCTTGGGTTTTTGAAATTATATAAAAAAGATAACATTTGGCTACAAAGTATAGCATATTAATCTATTGCAATAAAAAATCATAATTTCTTATAAAATTTGTAGATTTAGCTAACAAAGTCCTTATATTTGTATAAAGTAACATTCGTTTATAGTGGAAATTTGTTTTAACGTTGAATAAGCTACAATTACAAATTGCTTGCTGGTCCTTCTCTGTGATTACCATTATATTACGCTGGTTCATTTCCCAATCAATCTGTCTTCAAAAGATAAATAAATCGATTTTCGTTCATAGTCTTTTTCAAAAATGATGAACGGTTCTTTATATTGGTATGTAATCATTTTAAACGTTTTAAATTTATGAAATTATATTCGTACATCAATGTTTTTGATACACCAATAACAAAAACTGAAATATATTGAATTGATACATTTTGTAATTATTTAAAATTATATCAGAAACCTAAACTGAATTATAAAATAATGAACCTGTTAAGGGGAGAGAATACTCGCATAACTTTTTCGAATTGGCACATAATACAACGAAATGTCACTCTTGCATACAGATGGCACATCAATATAATTAATTATCTGCGAAATCGTCCCCCACCTTCAATGATGATTCTAAATTATAAATATAACCAAAAGTTGTTAATCTATAGATAGTTAAGACTAATGAAAGCTAACCCAATGTAAAAATATTTCTTTGCAATTTTTTAAAACTTCCTCAGAAAAATACTCGAGCCACTTGACTTTCATAGCTCAAAATTAAAATTGATTTTCCTCTGAGTTCAGTATTTTTGTGATTTTACTTTTAACGTTTTTACACAATATTTGAATAAAGCAGTTGAAGATTATTCGCTTCCCAAAGTGTAAGACGCAATAAAAATCGTATGCTTGCACCATCCTACCGAAATACGGATTTAATTAAGTTCTGAACATTTCGACATTTCTTCGTATATTTTGAACAAAACCGGTTTTAACCAAATCAGTACGTGTTAAGATCCGACTAAATACCTATTTTCCTATATGGTCAGGTAAAGTTGCTACAAAGTAACATATGGAAAATATATACAAATTTCTTCAGTAGTTCTTTTAGAGAACCACTGAATTGAATGAAACCAAACATGTTTGTTCCTTTCCTTTTGAGGTGCTGGTCAAGTGTTGTTACTTTGTAGCCAAATTCATTCAGTGATTCTCTAAAAGAAGTCATTTGTATGCATTTACCAAAAGGTCCTATGTTAAACTAAGTCCCCCGCTGGAGGCCATCTTGAATGATGGATCGGCTACAAAGTAACAACACTTGGTCAGCACCTCATAAGGAACATTCATGCTATGTTTGGTTTCATTTCATTCGGTGGTTTTCTAAAAGAAGTCATCTGTATGCATTTCCCATACGGTCCTATGTTAAACTAAGTCCCCCGTTGGCGGCCATCTTGGATAATGGATCGGCTACAAAGTAACAACACTTGGTCAGCACCTCATAAGCAACATTCATGCTATGTTTGGTTTCATTCCATTCACTGGTTCTCTAAAAGAAGTCATTTGTATGCATTTCTCAAAGGGTCCTATGTTAAATTAAGTCCCCCGCTGGCGGCCATCTTGGATGATGGATCGGCTACAAAGTAACAACACTTGGTCAGCACCTCATAAGGAACATTTATGCCATGTTTGGTTTTATTCCATTTAGTAGTTCTCTAGAAGTTCAAAATGTAAAACGACGGACACCAAGTGATGAGAAAAGCTCACCGAAGGGCCAAGTGAGCTAATAATATTGAAGATAACGAAAAAAATGCTAAATTTTTTTAAAATTATCAATTCAGGGGAAGCAACCAAACAACGGATTTGTCTGAAAATTTAGGGCAGATAGATCTTCACCTGATAAACAATTTCACCTTGTCAGATTTCCTCTAAATGCTTTGGTTTCAGAGAGATAAGCCAAATTCTACATTGTATCCCTATGTTCTATTGTTAGCCATGGCGACAATATTTTTTTATCTAGATACCCCATTGATGATTATGGTCAAGTTTGTTTGAATTTGGTCTAGTAGTTTCAGTGGAGAAGATTTTGGTAAAAGTTAACAACGGACCACAACGGACACAAAGTGATGAGAAAAGCTCATTTGGTACATTGGCCAGGCGAGCTAAAAAAGAAAGAGCTTTAAAACTCTCAAGATAATTGTTTATATCACTTTAATACAAATATTTTCCTACAATAATAAAACGTAGAGATACATGGATTTAACTTACATAAATAAAATTCAAAAATAAGAAAGCAATGAATGAGGTTGTTAAATTTGACAAACGCCTTTTTGTGCTTCTTTGTTAGATATTTGTTTGTTTTTGCTTGTGATTTAGTTACTTGTGGTACTTGTACATCCTGCCATTATATCATTATTTATGATATTTTACTATTCTTGTCTTTCGTTTTTGCTTGTGTGCTTGAATTTGTCTGTAGCCTTTTGGTGTTACTTCGATAAATATAGGCGTGTCTCTGTAATCTACATCCAGTTATTGTGCAATTGTAAAACATGTTTGTATGCTTGTCTGTCATTTTTGCTATGTGCTCTGTCCATAAGCCTTTTTAGTTTTTTTTTAATTCATATATGACGTGGCTCTGTACTTATACATCTTGTCTTTGTGCGTTATTTGTATTATGTTAAATTTGTGTATTTTTGTCTTTAATTTCTGCTATTAAATGTGCATGATCTGTCATGTCTGCATGCCATTTTGTGCTTCTTTGTTACATATTTTTTTTTTTTTTTTGTGTGATTAAGATTATAACACAATGTTGACTACTGTATCCCATGTTTTTAACATTTTTACCTATCATGTTTATTTGTTTTGTTCAAGAATCGTTGTCAATATAATGGAATTTGATCCTACTGTCATACAAGTGAGAGGTTTAGCTAGCTATAAAACTTAAGAAAATGCCTGTACATGTACCAAGTCAGGAATATGAGTTGATATCCATTCGTTTGATGTGTTTGAGCTATTGATTTTGCCATTTGATTATGGACTGTCTGTTTTGAATTTTCCCAAGAGTCCAGTATTTTTGTGAATTTGCTTTTTTCTACAACTATCAAATTGAGGGGAAAATTTTTCAAACCCTTTTAATATAAACCTGAATGTGACGTATTACACTTGTAAAAAGATGCAATTTCAATCAGCAGTAAATGATTTGATTTAAACTAATGTAGCATCACAGAAATAAAGGAAAATCAATAAATAAGAAACAAAAACAAACTGATATTATTTATGTTCACTTAAAAAATGAGCTATAAAATCATATTTATCTTGTGCCATTTTACCACACAAGTTACAGCACCTAACTTCCATTTTATCATGCATGCTTTTATGAAGATGGTACATAGCTGCATCTTGGAAAATCATACAACAAAAATCACATTTATATACATCATCTCTAGACATCATGTGGTTCAATAAATCAGAACTTGAAAAATTCACCAAGTTCACTCGATTATTTGATATTTGTGCAGACGTATCATTTGACTTAGTAGACTGTGCTTGTGGTAAAGTCATAATACATCGATCTATTCTATTTTCAAGTTGATTAAGTTTTCTCATTTTAAACCTATGCCACATTGGTCTCCCTCGACCGAATCCTCGGAAACCTCTGAACCCCATTCCATGCCTAGGCGGAAACTGCGGATGATTTTGCTCTGATCCAGACATGTTACTCTCACTTGTTAGACTTATTCTATCCAAATCTATATCGTCACCTGATAAACTTCCAAGATTATTATAATCCCCACCTACGATTTTACTATTATCTCCCTCACCATCATAAGGTGGTGTTATATGAGTCAGATCAATTTCTCCCATAGTCAGATTTGGGTTATCTCCCTCTAATGTTGTAGATTCTGGCAACAGATTTGGCTCAGCTATATTTTCACTGTTATCATCTTCTAGTTTTATCACAACCCTTTCTGTTACCCTATCCTCATTTGTGTCTTCCAATTGGTTCGTATTTATGTGTTGCACTTGAGCTGGTTTCCTTTTATGACACTGTGAACTTTCATTTTCTACGGGAAAATCACTTGAACTTAATCTGTTTGGGAAGAGAGGTTGAGATGATTCTTTTGACGACGATGGGTGTAGAAGTCCGTGTAAATTATTGATTTTTGAGTTAATATTTACATATTGATTGTGTAAGACAATGTGTTTTTCAAGTCTTCTTTTTCGACAAAATCCCATGCCACATTCTGTACAATAATAGGGCTTTTCTCCAGTATGTATTCTCTTATGTGTGTTCAGATGTGATGACTGTGAGAATCTGTCAAAAAATGATTGATATTATAATATAAAACAATGGTAAAAACCTCAAGTGGTCTCAAGCTTATTTCAATAATTTCTAAATTTACAGTACTTCAATTTTTTTTACTATGACTTACCAAATATGTACAAATAAATTGTTCAATCTAATTAAAAGATAACTGTATTGTATTTGAAGCTTTAAGGACGTCCATCGGTAGTTTTACTGTTGCAAATTAAGTTTACCTGGCGACGATTAGCGGAGACAGGTAAACGGGTATTTGCGACAGTAAAACAACCGATGGATGTCCCCAAAAGCTTCAAATACAATAGTTATCTCTATTCTAATGCAAAACAAGTTCGTAATTAAATTTCAATCATTATTTCAGTGTAAAATCTTCATTAAAGAAAATTCAGCGAAAAAAGATGTTATCTTCTTTGGTCCCTACACTAGGTGACGTAATATGTATACTTTGCGGTGTCAAACATAAACACCGGGCGTTTTCTGGCTTCTGTGCTGCTTCAAAATGTAATAAAATTTGATAAAAAGAAGATTTTTAGGTGCAACATGTGAGATTTTTGGCTTATTATTGTAGAAATTACATGTCAATACATTCAGCAATTAAAAATGTCAGCTTCCTTAGTTACAGACAAGGAGATAGAGAATTTTACGCTTACTGTCATCCAATCAGAACCATTGACAAAAGAATTGCATTAGAATTAAAATTCAATCTCCTCACTTGCTCATTTTTTTTACGCTTGGACGCAGCAACCAAGCATTAAAATGAGCGAGTGTAGAGATTTAATTTTAATTAGATCCTAAATTGTTATAAGTAATAAAAGAATATATAGAATTTGATGCAAATCCATGAAGAAAGGATATATAAACCAATACATGTATAAATACAATAAAAAATTGATATCGCTTCATAATTTTTCAGATGATCCCAGAAGATGATTGGATGAATTTAAGGGTCATAACCTTTCTCGGCTACATGTATGATGTAACTGGATGAATCAAAATGTGCAAACAAGAATTAGCGAAATAGAACTATTGGAATGACCTGAAGAGGGATTTTCATTTATCAAAAATTAAAAATTTAGAATATATTTGATAATCATTAGAGAAACAGATTTGAACATACATGTAGTTACTCATGAATTTTTCAAGTTAATCCAATTGTGATAGTTAAATTACCAATTTTAACTATCTTGATTGGATAAATACCATTATTTTAAAATTTATAGATATTGCTAAGCTTACTATGGGCAATACAAATGTTGGTAAACAAAACACATCTTTTTTTTAATTTGATTTTTTTTCTTCAGATTTTTAATAAATTTTTAATCAAATATCAAATTACAGTTGACCATTGTTGACAATTTGATTTTTTTTATTATTAGCAAATCTACAAAATACAGTGATCAACATTAATTATGTGCTTTGTGTTAATACTGCATTATAATTTTGACATAATGTAAATCATTGCTTTGTTTTTTCAGATTTATTAAATATGTAAAATAAATTTCATTTTGACACCTGAAACAAAAAAACTTTTAACCATCCATGTTTATTGATATTATTCTTAAAAGTTGCAGCAGATCAAATAAATTGCAATAATTTGATAAAGGATTAAGGGTTAAATATTTTATATTTAACTATTCAAGCTGACCTTCTTATCCAGCAAGAGGAATCATTAAACTGACAATGTTTGGATCAATATTGGTGAAGACAATTTAATATCTAATAACTTTTTATTGTGTTGAAACGGGTTTACATGTTGTACAACATGAGAAATTCTGTTTTATGCTTTTTATTATTGTTCATTTTGAGCATATTAAGGGTATACAATATAGTTACAAGGGAGGTAATGGTGTTGCCAATGTAAAATGTTATTTATCATGTCAAACTGTAGATTATAGGGCAAAGATGCACTTTTTATCAAAACATGTAGCTTGAAAATGTGTACCAGGACCCCTACTTTTTAAAATGACATTTGGCTTGATTATGTATAAAGATTATGTGTACAATTTTTTTAACTAATCACCCATGATTTGTTTTTAAATTAGATAAAAAATCATCAAAAAAAGTATGTTTTTTTTTAAATTCTCAAATCATAAAATCTAATAAAGTTTAAAATTAACCAAAAAATGTATAAAAAAATGAAGGCAAGAAGGTATTTCAAATGTTAAAAATATTTTTTTTACTAGTATTTACCTTTTAAATCAAAATAGGTCTTTATAAAAGAGGGACGAAAGATACCAAAGGGACAGTCAAACTCGTAAATCTAAAACAAACTGACAACGCCATGGCTAAAAATGAAAAAGACAAACAGAAAAACAATAGTACACATGACACAACATAGAAAACTAAAGAATAAACAACACGAACCCCACCAAAAACTAGGGGTGATCTCAGGTGCTCCGGAAGGGTAAGCAGATCCTGCTCCACATGTGGCACCCGTCGTGTTGCTTATGTGATTACAAATCTGGTAAAAAGTCTAATTCGGTAGGTCACATTCATGAAAGGGAAGGGGATTGTAGTTACGACGTTAGGAACATATCCGATATCATTTGTGAAACCGTTATTCCATAACGGTCAACCAACTTGTGATGGCGTCCGTAAAATTTACAAAGAGATGATTTCATTTTCACCACTTGGAACTCTTAATTTAATAGCTTCCTTGTGAGCAACAACCCTCTATCAAGAAAATTATGATAGGAATTTTTAAGTATCCACATCTGATTCACGCCACCTCTAGAATAGGCAGTTTCACAATAACTTTGAAGCCCGTCTTTGATTGCTGATAAAATAGATGTTAATAATTTAGAAAGAGGTTTCGTGGAGCACTTGGAAGACCCAGCAATATACCGTTGTTTGTAAGGACACTTATGTAGTTTAGGTATCCAATACAGTGATGGAAGATCCAGTTCTTCATCTTTGGTTGAAATACCAAAGGAACAAAGAACAGACCTATGATTATCCAGGATTTCCTCTTTGGTAAGTGTCGTGAGGGTATATGTTGAGTTTCCAAGTGAATTGTCTATACCTAATTCGTTTATCAAGCAATTAATGTAGTGACTTTAACAGACAAAAACGATGTTATTTGGGGCTTTGTCTGCGGGGACAACAACATATTTATCATGGAGGTCGGATAAGTGTTTAGCAACATTTGGGTCTTTATAAATGTACCTGTCCAAAGGATAGATATCTCAAAGAAACTGAAATTTTGGTAAATCTCTTTAATTTTGACACCATTAAACTGTAAAAGAGGCATATAAAAGATCGGACATATTTTATTACATATTTAAGTTGACCTAGTAAAATTCCCTTGTAAGCAAATGATTGTCATAAAAATTCAAATAACTGTGGGATAAAAACTGTATCATACTGTGTATATATAGATATACAAATGTAAGAAGAAGTGGTACAAATGCCAATGAGACAACTCTCCATCCAAGTCATAATTTGTAAAAGTAAACCATTATAGGTCAAAGTATGGAATCTAACAGGGAGCCTTGGCTTACATCGATCAGCAAGCTAAATAGGGCCCCAAAAATGACTAGTGTAAAACCATTCAAATGGGAAAACCAACTGTCTAATCTATATAAAAATCGAGAAACAAGAATCACATGCCCTTATGTGACATACATTTCTTAATAAGCAGTATGAAATCCCTCACCTTTTATTACAGATATGACATGAGTAAGGTTTTTCCCCAGTATGTGTTCTCCTGTGTGTCATCAGATGGCCCTTCTGAGTGAAACGTTTATTACATATCTGACAAACATAAGGTCTAGCCTCATCTGTCATGTCTGTCTCATTCATGTCAAACTGCATAGGTGTTGCCATGCTTCTTGTTCAAATCCAGAAACTAGTATTCTCCTGTAATGATAAATAATAACAAATAATGTTTAGAAAAATATTATAATTATCTTGCTTAAAATGTAATATTTATAGTTTACATGTATAACCGTGATAACACAAGTGATTTAATACCTGTTTTTATTTTATATAATTTGTTTCTTTTATAAAACTTAAAACTTAAAATTCATTATGGGGTAATATTAGTTTGTAAGTAATGTTTATTTACTTGTAGACCTGATGTAAGCAATATTTACTTGTAGATCTGATGTAAGCAATATTTACTTGTATTAGTAATTTGTAAACAAATAATTTCTAAGGTTTGAATAATCTCCTTTTAATCGTCTATAAAAATTAAATGATTAAATACAAGTATTTTTTTATACATCCCTTTTTCAATGTTTTAATTCTCAAATCATGCCTTAACAATTTTTTCTGGATTGCTTATAATGTTTTGGTAAGGTAGAGTTCAACCTTTTATCGTAAACAAAACTAAACAAACATGACTCTATTGTGCACAGATGTATTGGGCCATTCCAGTTAATTTCTGACAGGTGGGGATGGATGGGGAGATTTTTTTTCATACCTATCAGAAAAAAACATCATGTAAAACTACCTATCAGATCTATATATTAAGATCTATCAGATTTAGAGTTTCTGTTCATATTGGGTGGATGGGCTTTCATGGGAAAAATTGACCTATCAGAAATTTTTACTGCAAGGATTACAAGTACCCATCAGAATTTTAAATACAATACCAGATAATGCATGATACGTAACTGTCTACATTCCAAAGCACCCCTAAAATCTGAAATAGGTATTTTTTGTAACCCCTAAGATGTAATTATTTTAAATTATTTACTGCTGCAAGACCCTCAGAAATTTTTGTGTATAAGTGTATGTGTCAGATGAAATAACCCAAAATTTCACCCCTAAGATGTATAAATTTTACACCCCTCAGAAAAGACCATCCATCCCCCTTTAGCAGATATTAACTGGAAAGGCCCATTTAGCTGTAATGTGGTCTGGCTTTGGCAACAACATTCAAGATATTTGAAACTGAATTATCTTTTTCGTTTTTGTTATTGATATACATTTTGTAGACAGAAAAAAATCTTTTTAATTGTAAAATAAATACATGTATCATGCATAAATAGAATTTTTTTTTTAATTTGAAAAAAAAGAATTTAAATAAACATTATCATGATTATAAAGAAAAGATATAAATCATGATAATGCAAAGGCATATACTATTCAACATTTGTTGTTACATGTACGATAGATTATGTTCGTTCTCAGAGTTCTCTTTCTTGTTGTCAGGTGTCGAACCATTTCCAGAACTTAAGATAGGATGAATATGCTTAGATCAAAATAAATGACAAGCATTAAAACTAAAGTAGAATGCAGAAAAGGCAGATTTAAACAATGTTTCCATTCATAAAGGAACAGAAGTTGAGGACTGTAAAGGGAGACAATCTAAATTCATCCTTGATCTTAGTTTGGTGGTAATAAGCAATTCTGTATGTAAGTTTTATAATGTTTGGTTAAGGCAAAATGATAGTTAAATTGCTAAAACAGCAAATAATTTTTCCCAAAAATAAAGGGACATAACTCAAAGAACCTTGAAAGAGACACCACCATAATTCAAAATTGCTCTATATTTGGAGGTAATTAGCAAATTGTGTATAAGTTTCATAACATTTGGTTGTGGCAAATTAAAGTAAGAGAGAGGAAATTAATTTTAGGACATATGGATGAATACAAACAGATCGACATACAGATGGATGTACAGATGGACATTGAAAGGTAAGACTGAATGCTCCCACCACTACAGTGGTGGAATAAGAAGCATCTCTTGTGACACAATTGTTTCCCTTGGTACACAAGTTTATGTATTAGATACATGGCTAGCAGTAAGGAGTACTTCTTTAGCTGAATCTGTTAATGCAATGACTTGTTACACATAGCGATTTTGTATGTAGAATCATGCTTACTGGTTTCATTTGGCGCCCAACAATGAAAACTCACATTTGGAAGAATTACCTAGCCAGGAAGGTGTAAAATTAAGACATCATCATTATAGTGTAATGACTCTTGAAGCAGGAAACGTGTGATGAGATTGCTTCCCTTGGTATATATAGTAGATACATAGCCAGCATTAAGCACTTGAGTTAAGGAAATACTTCTTTAGCTCAGTCGATTAACACACTGACTTGTAACATATAGGTCTGGGTAGTCCCAAGGGGTTATTATGATAAATTATGACTTCTTGAAATAAAGGCTTTTAAGGTTTATTCTGTGACACAGTCCTACAGTCATAGGAGGGTGTCAAAGATTTTTTTTTTTAGCCTTATATGAAGTCATAATTGTCTGGTCTGAAGGCTTAGGTTCAAAATATAATGATGACAAGAGGCATATAGAATCATGTTTACCAGTTACACTTTTTATTTATAATTTTATATATCTAATTATTTAATTGTGTATTATTACTGTTTTCCCTAGAAGTACAATGTAAGTGGCTACAGTTACATCCAAATGTAACAATTATAAAATAATTATAGTAACATCAGAGACTCATTGCTGGAATGCACATGACATGCATGATGCAGGGATTGGTAAGGAAGGGATTAATTATGAATGTAACAAAAATTGTCAAATGATTGTGTCTACGGTTACATCGCGTTATTGTTACATCAATGCAATTCAATGTACGCTGGGATAATTAATATGTTTTAAAATAAAACTTGAAAACTTTTATTTGAATTATACAATATAGCATACAATTTTTAACATGCTTTAAACTTTTATTTACAATGACCATGATGACAGTTTCTACAAATCCAGTATGTTGCTTAGGGAGCATGTTTTAGTCCGATGCATTTTGGTTGTTTAATGTTGTCACTACACATGATTTCATAGTGTCTTTTAATATTATTTCATTGCCGTCACCTTTACTAATTTTAATTTCACTTACAATTTCAATATCCAATTTAAAGTACAGAGAAGAAAATACGCCAAGAAAAATGCAACAAAGATAAAACCTGACATTGGGATAATTCGTGCCAAAAGGCGGCCTTAAGATTGAGGATTGGGGAATTTACCATAATCATGATAATTGGAAAAAAATTATCTTGAAAATACAAGTCAATTGTGAAGGCAATTGATCATGATGTTAACTTTGCAGACAGGTTGAAACTGGTGGAAACAATGTTTTCATTTTAAGAATCCAGATATTTAGTGATCATCATTTTGTTCTTATTGGCCAAAAAATTAACCAACAAAACCATAGAAGGTTAAAGTTTCATAAATCTAGACAAATGCTAGACATGCTAGAGTACATTGAAGAAAATTTATGTAACAATAACACAATGTAACTGTAGACACAAATATTATTGTTACATTCGTATTAAATCGCATCCTTATAATAAACCCTTATATTCCTGCAATTAGTCTCCAATGTAACCCATAGCCAGTGCTGTAATAAAAAGACAAATGCATGTTGTTTCGTAACCTGGTAGTTTCGTACCTGTTTGATTTGTAACTAAGTTGATTAGTAACTGAGACCTCCTCCTTTTTCACCCGGACTGGAGGCAGAGGACTAAATACTTTGATAAAGACGAGTACATCTAAATGATGATGGACAATTTAAATTTTTCTGTTTTATTCGCATGTGTGCAAAACTGCAAAACTGTACTTGTAAAGTGTAAAATAATGTACATTGTATGTGTAATCAATTATTTAATAAATATATATACAATGATATAGATATCATTTTAAGGTTGCTAAATCCAAGTGCAACATATACATTGAGCTGCAAAATTTTCTTATTTTCAAAGCAGCTAAATTTTATTGCACATAGACGTTGAGCTGCAAAAGTTTCTTAATTATCATCTACATCCAATTTCACCTGGATAGATGCACACTTGATAAAGCTAGTTGGTCTAGCGAAATATTGCGTTTATTTTCATCATTTTGTAAATATTTTAAACATTCTTATATTTACATACTAAATAGTGTGTTAAAATTACATTGTTAGGCAATCAATGATATAGATATATATATATATTTATACATCAATAAGTCTTTTTATTATTTTTTACGTAACCTAAGACTCATATTGTTATTATATCACAGGAGTTTGAAATCCTAGCAATAACGGGGTAAAAATATGCCCAACTTGAATTTCACAGTAGACAAAATGGTAGAGCTTCTCTCGAAAAGAGAAGCAACAGGAATGCAACATATTTTCCAATTTTTTTAAAAGGGACGTTTTGGATCAGAATAAACTCTATCCGTCAATTATAACACATTGTTCTACTTTAATTTACCACTTCGAGAGAAGCTCTACTGTGATAGTCGAGTTTGGCATATTTTTACCCTGTTATTGCTAGGATTTCAAACTCCTGTGATTATATATTATATATTGATATAAGGTTACAAAACGTCTCAGGTACGAAACGACCTAGTAAGTTACGAATCATATAGTTACGAAACGACCAGGTTACGAAACGACCTGCATCCTAGTCCAAATAATTATGACGTCTTGAAAGGCTATTATAATTTTTTTCTTTTACACAAAATGTACTTCGAAGTACATGTTAGGCGTCAAAGAAAAAAATTATAATAGCCTTTCAAGACGTCATAATTATTTGGACTACCCTTAACTGCTTACCGAAGTGTTCCTAGATAAGGAAGGTACAAATTGTAAGACACAGAAGAAATTAACTTTTTTCCTTGATGAATAAAATGGTTATAACCGTATGAAAATGTGGATATGAGTTTTTAACAACCTTTGCTGCAGTGTTGAAAATGTCTGCCCTTTTTACGCTAACAGAACGGAGACAAATAGGAAATCAACATTTCTTCATTTTTAGGGGAGGTAATTTACCAATTATATTTGGGTTGCACTAATGCCAGGATGATTGCCCGGATAGTGACAGGACGGTTGACCGGACGACATATAAATAGTCATAACTTTTTTGTTATCCGATAGATTTGTTTGATATTTGTAAACCTGAAAGATATTAAACTATATTTTATGAATATAAAAAAAAAGAGGAAAAATAATTATTTTTGAGCAAAAAAATATGACCGGACGGTATTCACACTCGCCAATATACGCTAAATATATATTCAACTGGTTGACGACAAGTGTTAATATCTCTTTTGTTTTACAATATTTGTCCATGAAACTCAGGAATCTGTGAGATTTATAAATATATTATACGAAAATATAAACTTGATTGCAAAAAAACGTGTTTTTCTCAAAAAAAAGTTGACCGGACGGTATTCACCCTCGCCGATATATGCTATATATATATTGAAATGGTCGACGACAAGTGTTAATATCTCTTTTGTTTTACAATATTTGTCCATGAAACTCAGGAACCTGTGAGATTTAATAATATATTACACGAAAATATAAACTTTAAAGTAAAAAAGAAAACAAATCTGCAAAAAAAGTTGACCGGACGGTATTCACCCTCGCCGATATACGCTATATATATATTCAACTGGTCGACGACAAGTGTTGATATCTCTTTTGTTTTACAATATTTTATCATGAAATTCAGGAATCTGTGAGAATAATAAATATTGGATACGACAATATAAACTTTATAGTGAAAAAAAAAAGTTTTTCTCCAAAAAAAGTTGACTGGACGGTGTTCACATTCGCCGATGTACGCGTTAATTATATTGAACTGATACAAATAAGTGTCAATATCTTATTTGTTTTACAATATTTTTACACGAAACTAAGAAATCTACGAGATCAATAAATACTTGATATGAAAATATAAACTTTATAGTAAATAAAAATGTTTTTCTTAAAAAAAAGATGACCGGACGGAACAAACATTCACCGTTATATGCCTTAATATAAGTTGGTAGACCCAAGTGTTTATATCTCTTTTATTTTATCAAATTTATGAAATCTGTGAGATCAATAAGTACTTGATATGAAAATATAAACTTTATATCAAATATGTTAAATGTTGTTCTTAAAAAAAAAGTTGATCTGAGGGAATTAACATTCGCCGATATTATTATTCAAATATATTGAACTGATCAACACAAGTTTTAATATCTCTTCATTTTTATAATATATCTGTCCATGAAATGAAATAATTTGTGAGATTAAATAAATATTTTACAAGAAAAATAAACTTTAAAGTAAAAACAATGAGCCCAAAATGTTTATGTGAGCGAGTTCACCAATGCATATTAGAAGTAATGACATTTAATCAAATTAATCTAATTTTGACACTTGTTGTAATCACCAATCAAGCCAAATAACATGTCATTAAAGTTTTCACATCTGAGACATCAAATACATTTAATTGAATTACCTTATAATCAGTTGGTAATTAGTATCCAATTAAAGAAGAAATTTTATGAAGTTCAGGATTTCAGATTAACATTTAACTCGCCTAATAATAACTATTCAATTGTTCAGTCATTTATGCTCTGACTTTCAACCAGTTCAGATCACACAAATTATATTTCTACTATATTTTGCTTTTAGCATGTCTTTTTAAAGACAATTTCAATATATATTCATTATTGAACTATTGATATAGATAGATTGATAATTGTGTTACTATATATATTGCTTTATTCAAAAGCATGTCTTTTTAAAGACAGTTGTCAAACATATATTTATAAATACAAAAGTAAACAGATTGATATTAGTGCTACTATATATTGCTTTATTTAAAGGCATGTCTTTTTAAAGACAGTTGTATAGCCATCATATTAGTACAACCAGCCAAGTTAAATACACCATCAAAACAAAAGGCTTTGTCAACACCAAAATCTACTAAAAGATTGAGGTTTGCTGATAATGGTAATAGTCAAGATCATCAGATACTTGTTACTGGTAGTCCACCCCCAGTAAAGACACCAGCCAAGCTGAAAACACCAGCCAAGTTAAATACTCCATCAAAACAGAAGACTATGTCAACACCAAAATCTACTAAGAGATTGCGGTTTGCTGATAATGGTGATAGTCAAGATCATCAGATACTTGTAACTGATAGTCCACCTCCAGTAAAGAAAGTAAAACTAAAGCCTATACCGATTGCATGGATTAATGGTCTCAATTCAGACCATAAGCAAACTATAAAAAATAATGAATGGTTATGCTCAGAGATTATCAATGTCTGTTGCAGAATTATTTCACGACAATTTCCGAACATATCTGGATTTCAGCCAACAGGACTTTCACCTGTTTTTGACGAAGCTACCAAGTCTTGGTCAGAAAAATTTTGTAGCTTTTCACAAAAGGGATGTCCAACTGTACAAATCCACCATACTGGCAAATCCCACTGGGTAACTTCATTGCAATCAGTGAATGACCAGTGTATCTATGTTCTGGATAGCTTCAGTAAGACTTTTACTCTTACGCCATCCCTTGACATTCAGCTTGCTGCTATTTATGGTCACGGCAAAAAGCACATTTCAATTAAACTCCCAGAAGTGCAACGTCAGCCAAATGGTTATGATTGTGGGGTTTACTCCATAGCAAATTTGCTTGAATTTTGCTTTAATGGAGGTACTTCCAACTTCAAAAACAAAACAGCTTTTGAACCAACTGGTATGAGAGAGCATTTGATTCAATGCCTTGAACTGGGATACTGTTCTAAATTCCCTCAATCACTAAATTCTTGTGCTGACTCAGTCAAGATGCACACAAGAAAAATTGAATGTAGCTGTGTTTGTGGTAAGCCTGATATATTGGAAAATATGTTTGGATGTGAAGGCAAACGAGGACGTGTCACTTGCAGCAAGTGGGTTCACCAGAGTTGTTCCAATGTTTTAGGGGACTGGCTCTGTGATGAACACCGTTCAACTGTCTAATTTGTATGAATTTGTGTCGATCAGTTCAATATATTTAAGGCATATATCGATTAAATGTAAAATCCGTCCGGTCAATTTTTTTTTTTTTTTAATTATTTAAATATATAGTTTAATTTTTCGTATAATATATTTATTCATCTCCAATGTTCATAAATTTCAGGGACAGATATGGTAAAAAAAATAATATTAACACTTATGTCAATCAATTTATTATTATTAAGGCATATATCGGCGAATGTTAGCTGTCCGGTCAACTTTTTTTTTTAAGAAAAATATTTTTTTTATCATAGAGTTTATATTTTCATATCATATATTTATTTATCTCGCACATATTTCAGTTTTATGATAAAATATTGTTTAAAAAAAAAAATATTTACATTTTTTGTCGCTCAGTTTAATATAATAAACGCGTACATCGGCGAGGGTGAATACCGTCCGGTCAACTTTTTTTGCAGATTTTTTTTCTTTTTTACTTTAAAGTTTATATTTTCGTGTAATATACTATTCAATCTCACAGGTTCCTGATTTTCATGGACAAATATTGTAAAACAAAAGAGATATTAACACTTGTCGTCGACCATTTCAATATATATATAGCGTATATCGGCGAGGGTGAATACCGTCCGGTCAACTTTTTTTTGAGAAAAACACGATTTTTTGCAATCAAGTTTATATTTTCGTATAATATATTTATAAATCTCACAGATTCCTGAGTTTCATGGACAAATATTGTAAAACAAAAGAGATATTAACACTTGTCGTCAACCAGTTGAATATATATTTAGCGTATATTGGCGAGTGTGAATACCGTCCGGTCAACTTTTTTTGCTCAAAAATAATTATTTTTCCTCTTTTTTTTTATATTCATAAAATATAGTTTAATATCTTTCAGGTTTACAAATATTAAACAAATCTATCGGATAACAAAAAAGTTATGACTAGTTATATGTCGTCCGGTCAACCGTCCTGTCACTATCCGGGCAATCGTCCTGTCATTAGTGGTTCCCATTATATTTACAAAACCCGACACAAATGCGGACGAAACATGAACCATGGATGAGTGACAGACATAAACCAATCCATCTTGATATTATTATTAGCAACACAGGTAAAATCATATCAGATAAGGTGGGTTCATGGTTCGGTGAAATATAAATAGTTATTTATGCGTTTGACGAAGGAGGTGTTTTGCAAGCGATAAACAAAATTAGGCAATACACCTGTTTAAGTGTTTAGGTATATATATCTGAGACTACGGTGTTATAGTAGTCTCAGGGTATATATATGTCTGTTAGTTTTGAGATGCCTACATGAATTTCTACAACTGTAAGTTTTTTCATGTTACTAATTTGGCACACATAAAAAAATAATCATTATAATGTGATCTGCAACAACCCACAACAGCATAAGGGGTATCCCCGAGGAACCAGTAATGCCGCACCTAACGTTGTGTTTGTCTCTGCATTTAATCTACCATTTAAAAGAAAAAGAAACACGGAATAGAATGAAAGATTGATCACTTGTTAATGTATTTCAATCATTAAACAGTTGATTTTTGAAACAGTAAAAGCAATAAAAATCATGTTTGCTAACATTACAAACGGACTGTCAACTTATGATGGGTACCAGTAATGACGCACTATAAACAAACCAGTAAAAACCACTTGCAGTGTACCTGATGTTCGAAAAATTGCTTCAATCCGGATAATTTAAAGTTAACACTATTCAACAAATTTAATTTTAATAACAAATTTTGACATTTACAGTCACTTTTATGATCATGTTGATAGCAACACAATTTTTTTCATTAATTTAATTGTAACCTATATTTTATTTCAAATTTTATATAAAATTGTTCAAAATTTATCAAAGTGACATATATATTCCATTTACTTGAAAATAAGAAGTAATTGCATTCATAAAACAACATTGACATTAAAACATTTATCAATGTATACTTCGTACAATGAATGAAAAAAATCGATAAACAATAGAAAATTATATAAGCGACGATCATTTGTTCTACAGTGATTCCCGCTTAAATGTAAAACCATGTCACATGACAGTCATATGATTTGAAAAACACAAACTGGGGCAGCATGTGCATACATACTTTTGCCGGCCAAAGTGGATTTAGGACTGATAATCATTCTGGGAAGGGTAGACTGTTTTTGACCTTAATAAAATGGCAGAAATTGCATTATCTTTACTAATTCAAGCAATAATAACATTTCTGGACAGAGTTTGAGGCATCTATGTTGTAGTCATATGACCTTCACCATCATGTTATGAATAGTAATTATCGATGACGTCACATCTTTTGTTTAGAAATATAAAACCCAAAACTAAATTGGTGCGTCATTTCTGGTCCGCGTCAAAACAGGTACCAAGATGATATGATATGACTCCGCTATCCTCATAAAAAATATTTCTCAATTTTTTATTGTGATCTTTTATATACATATATATATAAATGTACAATGTTTACTGCCATACTGGTTAACAACTTAATAGGTGAATGTTTGGAACAGTAATGCATTTTATATATAAACTGAATTCTGTTAGGCATTGTTTTTTTTTAGTTTGATTTGCATAAATCAATTTTTTGCTCACTTCAGTGCCCAGGGGGCAGGAATTTGGAATAACTTTAGCTTTATTTCCAGAATTGTTTCCCTTGAAAGTCATTTTGGTTACTTTTTATACATGTATAACCTACAATGTAAGTTTCATTTACCTTTTTGAGTTTTTTAATACATGCATGATAAAAACAAACAATTAACCAAATGTAACTGAAGTTATTTAAAAAAATAATTGTTTCAATGATACCCTTGACTGTTTCAATGATTTTAGGAAGATATTTTTAAATTTATATTATGAAAAAAAGAAGATGTTGTTTGATTGCAAATTATATGAGACATCTCTTAATTAAAATTATCAAGAGACCAACTGACACTGAAATTAACATCTATTAGTCACAGTACAGCTTTAATGATGAGCAAAGCCCATACCTTATTTAGTCATTTAACAAAACTTTTAGTCATGACAGTACGCCTTCAACGATGAGCAAAGCCAATACGTCATTTAGTCTTTTAACAAGACATTCAGGTTAGTTTTGTGTCATGATCAAACAGGAAATTTGTTTAGAAAGTAATTATACATGTAACAATAGAGCATGTAGAGTGTTATAGTTTCATATTGATGTTTAAGCTTTGATTGCCTAATATCGAACAAATCATTAAAGATTTAGAGTATTCTACATATGCATAAATACCTATTGAACATAATTTTTGTACTCACACACTTGGGCAGGTTCCTGTCGTAGTTGTATATAGATGAATAAGGATCGAGCTGTGATTTGATTTTCAATTATATGTATTTCTATATACTGTATGTCATGTATGTGCATAAATTCTATTTTTAGGGATGATTTTAAAATCATAAACATGTAACACAGCATTTAGTGTGAATTAAAAGCAATCAAGATGACTTCAAATTTCATGAATTTAAGATATGAAGATATAGCATTTGATGTTGATTTGGTGGAGGCTGCCAAAAAACAGGTAGAGTTCCTGCATCTTGTCGACAAAGAAACAAATCTATATGAAGGGGAGGTTGTAAGACAAGCTATTTTTAGGTAACTTGTATATATATATATATTATAACAACAGCAAAAGCCCATAGACATTATATAAGTAGACCTGATGACTTGAATTTCAATTTGCACATTATAAGAGATTTTTGTCTGCTCCAAGTAATTTTTACTGAAACACAATGTATGAGTGGCTTTTGAGTGTCTCAATAAGTTAGTTTTTCATTGACTCTTTCAGTGCAAAATTGTTAATAAAATTTTTACACTGCTACAGCCTCTTAAAAGAAACATAACAAAAATACCTAACTCTGACGAAAATTCAATAGGAAAATCTCTAAACAAATAGCAATGAATAGTAAAACCAAAAGCTTAATCCCATTAAACAAATGGATAACAACTGTCATATTCCTGACATTTAAGAAAATAACCAATTGATAAATTTTTGTGTCCTACATTGTCCTAAGCCAAGATTTACATTCATCAGAAATGCTAAAAACCTACATACTAGCATTTGCAAGTCAGGGATACGTAAATATGTTGTAACTTTGAGAGCTATATAACCATAAAAGGAAATAAACAGAAAGTCAAATTCATCATGGTCAACTTTTTCTTATCTTTAGGTTGAATATTTTACAAAACCAAAAGACATATATATGTGATTATAGGATCTCATCATTCTATAAGGTCTTGACTTTTAGTTCCAGCTGTCTACATTAGATATGTAATGTTTTTTTTGCTTTCACAGAGTAAATGCTTTATGTAAAATGTATAGATGTGTACACATAAATCATACATGTATAATTCTCTGATATACTGTGGATTCATTTATTTTTGTGGGTATTAATTTTCTTGGATATTTGATTTCATGGTTTTGTCATTCAACAGAAATATAACAATGTATAAGTGGTTAAATGGCTGCCTCTGTTAGTTGTACAGAGCGGTTATCTTTGTTGACATTAATTTCAGATAATTTTAGCTGCCATTATGGGCTGTTCTCGTCTTTATGTTACAGGATATAATGTTACAGGATATAACATATATTAAGGTGGTACATAACACTACAGGGAGATAACTCTGTAAAATAAGTTGAAAGTTCTGATCATGTTCTATTGTTACGAAAATATGAAGCTTCTCAATGATCAAAATAAGTGTTTGTCCAACTGCTATATATCCAACCATTTTTTTTCAATAATGTGTCTGCATGGTTAATTTTTTTTGAAATTTTGATATTTTTGTCAAAGGGTCAAAGCAAATATTTTGTATAAATTTATGAAAATTATAAACAAGCCAAATTAATTTTAGTCAAGGTGTTAGGTACCACATAAAAAGATTTAAATTTAGCTGTCTGTAACCTTGATATTATTTAATATGTTTATGTTTATATATATACATGTATATGTATATTTAGTTACTTTATCAAATCTGATTTAATGTTTTCTTTTGAAGTCATTGTTTTTGAATGCCCATAAAATACTTCCATTGATCCTACAAAAACAGATGCCAACAATAACGACTTGTAAGGTTTAAATGTGTTTTATGATTTTTTTTCAATCTTAATCATCAATTTCTTCGTCTGTTGGAACTTTTAAGATTTTTTCTCAGTACCGTTTTGTTTTTTATTAACATGATAAAAGGGACATAACACCTTTACTAACCGTGTATGAAATAAGCCCCGCCCCTTTCTTACCTAAGAAGGAATATAAAGGGACGTAACTCCACTACTAACCGTGTATGAGATAAGCCCCGCCTCCCTACTTACCTAATATCAAATATACACGGTTTGCACGCGGACGCTTTTAACCAATCATATTCCTGGAAATGTATAGGAGGTAAGATAAACGTGTATATGTGATCTTTATTTTATAGATATGAGAAATTTTGGCTTCCATTGTTAGCCGTCAATAACCATGACCACCTACATGTAGCAGCGCCATTAGATATATGCTGGATATGGCACTGTCACATGTTATCACCATTGTCTTATGCCAGAGACTGCAACAAAATATTCGGGAAAATATTGAGCCACAAGTTTATGGGTGGTCTAGAGAGAAAAGAAGGACAAATAACTGCCGAACAACTTTGGAATCAGATGTACCCCAATACACCATTTTATAACAAAGATCCCATCACCTTTGAAATTCCATCTGATTTTGTGTCCTGTCTGACTTATGATTTAGAAGCTGCTGTCAGTAGACAGAAGGTGTTTTATTATCAAGTGTCCTTACCGCATTATACTGATAACAAATTTCTTGAAAGCAGCCTCGTCCGATATAAGAAATTTCTTCACATGAAACGGTGCTATCCCGACAGTTTTATCGTGCCTTGTTATGACATTGACTTGATATGGCATACTCATCAGCTTTATCCATTGTCATACAAAACAGATACAGTGAAACTTCTAGGAGAGCACTTCAACCATGACGATTCAGTAAATGATAGAACGGAGGGATCAAAACTATGTCAGTCCATGTCAGAAACTCAGACAATGTGGGAGGAATTATTCAATGAAAAATTTACTAATATAGCTTCTATGTACAGGGGATTACCTCCAAATGGAAAACTCAACAATGTTTCAAAAGATGTTGTTTTTCAGAGTAGTCACAAACTGGCAAACCTTGAAATACAAAGCATAGATGTTGTACGAGAATCAGCAAACAGCATGAAGAAAAAAATATGTGGTGTTAAATTATGTACAGAATTTACTTCTGGGATTAGGATAGATCTGCTGAAATTGAAGAAGCCAACAAAAGAAAATAGATGGGCAAAAGAGACTCATAACATATCAGTTTTTGATATAGATTCCAGATTTTGTGATATCATCACTGTTAAAGTCAAGCAATCTGGAAAGATTGGAATTTTTAAAGAAAATGTCAAAGGGTGTATGGAAATGAATCCACTACTGGCAAAATGTATGACAATGGATGAGAAAATTTATGAAGACACAATTGTCAATCTTTCCGATGGATCTTTGCTGGAGATAAAGTATGGTATAACAGTTACATCACTCAGTACATGTGTACTTACATTACACATGGGAAATTTCGAGTCCTGTGTCATGCCTGAGTACATTGAACAGTTATGGGGACCTGTTACATTGCCACGCCTACCTGAGGGTACAGATAATGTCTGTTCAGTTGCATCTCACAAGTATGACTTAATTAATCACAACAGTTATGTAGAATTTACATACAACTGAAAAGATGTAGATAGAAGAAGATGTGGTATGGGTGCCAATGAGACAGCTCTCCATCCAAGTCATAATTTATAATAGTAAAACATTATAGGTATGTTCTTCAACATGGAGCATTGGCTCACACTGAACAGCAAGCTATAAAGGGCCCAACCAACATGACAAATGACTAGTGTAATATCATTCAAACAGGAAAACCAATGGTCTTATCTATATGAAAAGCAAGAAACAAGAAACACATATGAACCACATACACTAGTATCCAGTACACTTAACCCCTTTGTAAATGACTGGATGCAATATCAAACATCTTCAATCATTTTCAATAAGTTTAGTAGGTATACATGTAAGTAGAAATACATTTTGTAAACCTTGTGGACTTTATGATAATTATGAAAATATGCTTACTTAGATATAGTCCTTACATATACATGTAGTCATTATATTATATATTTTTTTCATTTTCAAAAGCTTTTTATTCAGAGTTATAGAATATGTCTTTGATAAACAGTAACTGTAACATGTATTTTCAGGATTGTCAACATGACAGGAGCTGTGACCTTTACATGTCGTATTATACACAGTATCCCATTATTGATGTCAGCCATACATGTTTTCTGTAAGGATAAACTAAGTGTTGTTTGTCAGCTGATTGGGTCTGACCAACTACCAGTTTATTCACAGGTGAAGAACAAAATTTAATTACACATCATGATTATATATTTACATGTATTTTTCAAGCAATTAATGTAAACAGAAAGGCTTAATGTTTCTCTTATGTGTTTAAAAATGATTAGGAGAATTATATCAATCAATTTCAAAAGATCAATCTGCATAAATTATGTCACTGAACAATTGATTCTAACTGTATTATTACATATGCATTGTGACATCAGAACTGTACAGGAAAATGTATGTGAAATACTATACACTTTTGTATATTTGTTTCTTCTGACATCTA
The DNA here is from genome assembly GCF_963676685.1 of Mytilus edulis. Taxonomy (NCBI): domain Eukaryota; kingdom Metazoa; phylum Mollusca; class Bivalvia; order Mytilida; family Mytilidae; genus Mytilus; species Mytilus edulis. The sequence continues at coordinate 25,636,356 of NC_092350.1, read as the reverse complement.
AAGCAAGGTCTCAGAAACTTACAGGACAAACAACTGCACAATTTAGCATGTAGGTTATTGTACACAGTTTAGGTAAATGAAAAGAGCATTCACAACTGTTAGAGAAGTTAGGTATGTGTCAATGAGATGGCAACCCAAGAATATAAAAAAACATGACATTAAGGAGGTTAAGATTATTGACTTCCACTATACTAGGTTGTTGTAATATTTCAAGCTGAAAAGGATTGAGGCTTCTACAGGATTTATAAAAGTCTGTATCTCACAAATTGTTGTTAAATACTTTACTTGAAAACTCCAGGTAGCAGATTATAAGAAGTGTGTGACTCTAGACCCTGTAAAGTTTGAAAGATCTATTTTAATAAAGAACAATGATGGTGACTGGGGTATTGCACTTGGACAGTGGTCAGGATTCAGACGAGGAAGTAAGTTAAATAACATGTCTTATTGGCAACACGGTTCAGTATCTTCTTATAAACCATCATGGAGTTGGTTGTATATTGCAATTACTATTTCTGCCCTTGGATCCATTTGTCTTTTTGTAAATTTCATTACAAACTATACCAATGAGCAAGGAACTGTTCTCGTGGAATAATGTTTTTTCACTGACTGTAGGAATACACACAACACCATGGGTAACTTCTTATATTCCTGAGCATTCTGGTAGAGTGTTTTCCAAATATTTATTAAAAGTAAAAAATATGAGGTGTGAAAATCCTTGGTTTTCAGAATATTGCTATAAACAAATAGCTATATAGTTGAAGGGTTTGTGTTAAATTACCACAAGGTAAATAAGTATTGCCTTATATTTTCTTCTGTATATGACATTTATGATTTTCTGAATTGTTACATACCATTGCATGCAAAACTTGAGGTTTATGAAATTAAGTATTAAACTGAATGCAGATGGTGTAATGTTCATAAAAATGTTTAAATGTTTATGTTAAAAGAATCAAGTCAAAAATATTCACCTTTCAGATGTGTTTTGTTGTATATTTTTATTTTTTCAATAAGAATTTTTCTCAGTTTGAGATTTTCCAATACTATATTTTAAATAACCAACAAACATATCTTTATAATCTGAGAGTGGTATTGCAATTTAGTGTAAAGATAAGGTGAAATGGTATATTATAACTGCCAATGAGAGTATTTTTATATATTCATCAGACATCAAATGACATAAATTGGTACCTTCTTATGCAATACTATATATGATTTTTAAATATAAATCCTACACTGTGAAGATCTGCAAATTTAGAATATTACAGAGTAATGTCTATAAACTATTGTTTTTCAGGGAGTGGTGGTATTTCTGGTGATCCAGGTCATTTGAAGGTTAAATTGTACAAGATGGCCAATAAGTCATGGATAGACTTAGATCTGCGCAATTCCTACTCCCTTGGTTCTTACAAATTTACTATTGATGACACAGAGGTTGACCTAGTCAATGGTACAATAATGACCAAGCCAGATAGTAAGACCATTGCTGAACATATTGCAGTGTCTTTCAGTGTTTCTCTTCTCCATGTGCTTTGTCAACCACACCAAAATGATTGGGAACCAGGACAAGAGAACAAGGTTGAATTGAGAGGTCGTAGAAGAATTCAGACGTTGAATGTTGGTAAAGTGGCCATGTTTACAGCAGCAGGAATGGCCATAGCGACACCATCTAACCACCATATTAGGAAAAAATATGGAAGACGATATTATCCATGTTATATGGGTGGAGCCACTGTTCTATATTTAGGTGATAATTCTGAATCTGATTGGGGGATTGATTTGGATGGTTGTGGAAATGGGTGTGGTTATGGGTTTGGTAGTGACTGTCACGCAGATGGGGATGTTAATGGTGATGCTGACGGTGGAGATGGGGTTGGAGGCGATGGTGATGGGGGAGATGGGGACGGAGGGGGTTGTGGAGGGTGTGGTGGTTGTGGGGGTGGTGATGGATTTGGTAGAGGAGGGGGTGATGGAGGTGGATGGGATTCTGGAGGTGATGGGGGTGGCTGGGACTCAGGTGGTGGGGGTGATGGTGGTGGCTGGGGTGGTGGTGGCTGGGGAGGTGATAGTGGGGGTGGGGGTGATGGTGGTGGAGGGGATGGTGGTGGATGTGGTGGTGGTGGCTGTGGAGGGGGAGGATGTGGGGGTTGTGGAGGCTAAATACAGAAAACGAACAAATTATACCTTTACTATTGATAGTAGAATAACATTATATTTTATCCTGGTATTCAGTTTTGACTTTTGTTATCAATATTTCATTCTTGGAAGGGAAACCCTATTTTTTCTGCTAGTATTTACCAACTCCTAAAACGTTTTTACTCTTGTCTAAAATAATAACTATTAGCACATATAAATAATTTGTGTTTGTTTCCAATACATCAAGTGACTATTTTTACCATGTTTTGGAAAGAATGTGCCTGTGTTTGTAGGACATTAATTTAGTCAGATTCATAGAGGGAAATAAAAACTTATTTTGTGTCTTTTAGTATATCTTTTATATTATTAAGTATTTATTATTCTGTAATATTGTGTAAATTATTTATAAATTCGAAAGTTTGTTGTTTTGTAACCCTTATTCAGCATGTTAAAGCTGTGTGTGTAGGCAATTTCACAATTATAATTTGTAAACCCCATCAGTTTATTTTAAAACTGATTCATATCTAGCTATAGGAAAATTGAATGTTGTGTGTTCAGAAGAAGAATATTTCTAATAAATGAAATCACAGTAGCAGTCATATCTTATAACTATGGAAAAAGGGTTCACAAAGTTTGTTTAGTTTTGAAACAATGTATTTTGGTTCCTTTCTTTGCAGTTATACCTCAGTAAAAACTTGGATATTCCAAGTACAGTCAAACCTGTTCAGGAGACCACCTGTATTATTTGATCATAAATTTTAGGTTCCTTTAACATACTCTTCATGATAGATTGAACCTGTGTTCCTAAAGACCCCCTGTATTATTAGACCTTTTTTTTTACTATCAAATTATAAGCGATCTATTATAACAGGGTTCACTGTATATGTATTTAGAAAGGTGACACAGGTTGTGCATGCCATTTTACATTATTACATACAAAATAGTGTCACGATCATGTACACTAACAAAATATGGAGTTTGTCTCACTCACTCATGATTTGATCTGTTTTATATTTGATATGGCCATTCTTTAATTTTGAAATTTGAATTGAAAAATAAAAAAATAGTTGTATTTTAGAGTTGTTGACCAGCCTAAGCATGTACTTAATAAATATTGTCGGGGTGTTGTCACTTTGACACATTCCCCATTTCCTTTCTCAATTTTATTGTTGTCTCCCTTTAACCATTTGGTTACACCAAGTATTTAACCTACAGATTTAAATTTCTAAGGAGATGATAACTAAATAGTACAAATTTTTACTGTACCAGGTTTAGTTAAAACATATCTATTTATAGTGGATTGGGAAACAAGTTATTACAACTATTATTATATTAATCCCTTTCCACTTTGCTGGTGCAAGTGATTCTTGGTTGTTTATAAATTCACTTGGACACAACAAAGTATCTGTTATGAACATTTTGATAATTTTGTGTTTGTTTTTTTTTTCTCAATTTTTAGAGATATTTTTACCATTTTATTTTTATGGCATAATCTTTTGAAATGAATTTCTTGTTATCTGTAATGATTTATTTATATTTACAGCTACATAATTTATTGCCCAAATCGTTGCACATTGTAAAACCTATATCTAATGTCAATAAGGTTGCTCAAAGTTTTGCTGTAATCTCAATTTGTCTAAGTACATGCAGACAATACCAATTTACAGAAGCCAGAAGGTACAATGTTTGTTGTTGCTCAAAGTAGAATAAATAGGTACTCATTATTATGTAAAATTGGAAATTTTAGAAATATTGAAAAGACCCTTTTTTGAAATATTTTTTTTTAGAATTATTTTTTAGTGATACAATTTTCTATTTTTTTAAAAAATTGTTTTATTAATGAAATTTGGATCTTCTACCCATCTTTTTGAAAATTATATTTGAAGTAACTACTGCATTTTCCTGTTTTTGAAATGTTGTTGCTTGGGCCTTTAAACCAGCAACAAATGCATTAGCAATTTATATGATAAGTTATTTTATTATCCTGCAGATAGGTTCATTATGTTTTCTTGTCTGTATCAATCCATATCTAATTGAAGTTTTTGTTTGTGATATCTTTATGACAGTAAAAGTAGATGTTATACAAATAGTGTTCATTTAAAAAAAAAATGTGTTATTTGATGAACCTATCTTGATATCATAAAATTGGGTAGATACATGCATTTAATATGTTCTAGACAAGTTTTTTTGTGACATATTGAATTTTTGAGATTTTTATGAAGCCTTTGATTTTTTTAAAGAATTTTTTATGTTTTTGTATGCGAATGAAGACTTGTGGTTTATTCTGAAATCAAAAGATGCCTTACAGTACCTCTTCTATACAAGGATTAATTTTGATATTCATTGTGATATAGTTGTATGCCTTATTATGTTTTTTCATATACATTTATAATGCATGACTCTTATTTAAAACAGAAGATAGTTTTGTATGGAAATATTTTGGACTATTGTAGCATTTTCTTATTTATACTGTACTTGATAAAAAAAAGTCTACTGCTGTCTTTGAAACTTTTATGATTTTCATATCTTGTTTGTAAACAAAAACATATCATTTGCTAGCTCTGTAGATTTTTACCTCAGTGTTATAGTCATTAAAAGTAGAAGATTTCTTTGTCATGTTTGGCAAACACCATTCATCATATACATACATGTTAATCTTTTTTGATGCAAATGTTCATTATTTTTAATTTTTCGAAGCTTGAAATAATGTTACATATTGAAATCAAGATTGTTAAGACAAAAATTTAGTTGAATCTAAGATTAAGCTTCTAGAATCAAGCTGTTTATAATATAAATGATGTATATAGTAGCAACTCTTAAAGACTGTAATTATGCCTTTTAGGTTAAACAATTTCATATAATTATCCTGCCATATTATTGTTATGCAATTTACTTTTTAACAATCTTTTTTGATGCAAATGTTCATTATTTTTAATTTTTCGAAGCTTGAAATAATGTTACATATTGAAATCAAGATTGTTAAGACAAAAATTTAGTTGAATCTAAGATTAAGCTTCTAGAATCAAGCTGTTTATAATATAAATGATGTATATAGTAGCAACTCTTAAAGACTGTAATTATGCCTTTTAGGTTAAACAATTTCATATAATTATCCTACCATATTATTGTTATGCAATTTACTTTTTATGCCCTATTTATGGGCATTATGTTTTCTGGTCTGTGCGTCCGTTCGTCTGTCTGTTCGTCTGTCCCGCTTCAGGTATAGTTTTTGGTCAAGGTAGTTTTTAATGAAGTTGAAGTCCAATCAACTTGAAACTTAGTACACATATTCCCTATAATATAATCTTTCTAATGATAATGTCAAATTAAAGTTTTTACCCCATTGCCACGGTCCACATAACATAGAAAATGATTGTGCGGTTGGGGCATACATGTACTTAGGACACATTCTTTTTTATTATTATTTCCTTCTTGTATTAATGGAACACATTGTAATTCTTACTAGTCAGTGTGTATGTATCCTCTGCATCTAGTCTGTCAATACTGCCTGATTTAGATATATACTTTATAAGTTTAATTATTAGAAGTTTTATACAGCAGGGCATTAGTATACATTCATTATTTTTGTTTTGTTATATGTCTTTTTAAAAATATTTTTCATGACATTTCGAAAGAAAAGAAGCCTCGTTTGGGAAATATGTATCCTTTTTTTTTAATTGCATAATCTATCTTCTGATATTAAGTAGCAAGCCAAATGGTATACAACAGGGCACATTCGTATATTCATTGCTTGCCTAATACAAGTATTGACACATCTATTGTCTTCCATTTAACAAAAAGAGTAGTGGTACATTTTTGTTATCAGTAACGTACAATGTAGTTGTTTCACTTGTTTTTATACCAGATATGAAACAAATTACACTCTACACCCCTGAATTGTATATACATATGGGTTTATTAGAACAATTTGTCAGAACCTTCCAAAAATAAATAAATCTGTAAAAAACAAATCTCTTCAAAATATAAATTTGATATACATAATCCACTAAAAATATTCCAATGGACAAATTAAGCCAGTTAAGAGATAATGAAATTTCTATGTGTGGTCTAGTAAGCCTGTTAACCAATTTTCTACCAGACTTAGCAAATATAGATTTATTTTACCAATAGAGACAGTTTTATTTCATGGGCATTTCACAATGACATTTACTTAATTTATCTTATCAATTTACATGCTGAAATAATGGTTATATTGTTACTTTCGAGTAGAGTAAGTATATTTATTTATGTGCTAAAGTAATGATGTGATATTCTGTTTTAAAGGTTATAGTAGTATAGAGGATATTATTATAATAAATATTATTAATTTAATCTATTTATTTGTTAATTTGTATGTGGAAAATAATTTTCCATTTGCTGGTCAGTTACTAACAATGCAATAAAATAAACTTAGGTATTTTCTTACTTGAGAAGCATGATCATGTTGTTCAATTTTATAAAAGTCAGTCAAAATTATTATAGATTCAAGGATAGTCATCTATACATTTCGCCAGTATTATGGATACAATTACTTGTTGGAGATACATCACTGCTAATGTAGCAACAACAAAAACAAGAACAATTTACGGTTCAAAACAAAATCGATGATGAAAGGCAAGTATTCATACAGTACAACAATTTTGAATTGGCCAGGTCTAGTCAAGACAAAATTGTGAAAAAATCAAGAGACTATAAGAGGTGTCCTATCAACTATGATGTGCATGTACAATGCGTCAGTCGATCCCAGATTTAAACCCTGTTAACAGTAAAACTAGAAATATATTAACAAAGATCGAAAAGTTCTAAAGATTGGACTGTCATTTACAGTAACTGATAATTTGTTACATTCACGAAAATTGACCAATAAAGATCAAGGTCAAGTAACACCATGTACATTTTGCAATCAAGACAGTTTTGTACACCAAATATCGATAACCGTACTCATCAATAAAATCATTGATTATTTTTTTTTAAAAGTGTAGGACATTGCCTATAGAGTTGAACTTAACATTGAAAAAAAACTGAAACATCTAATACAAAATGACAGCATATTTTTATGATTCTCAGAAAAAATTACAAGAATATCTTTACCAGTTGAGAAGAAATCTGGAATGAAAAAAGGAACTCCTGTCGACGAGAAGTTAAAGTAGTCGAACTACAAACTACTGTATCCCAAGCTTTATATAGGCAGTCAAGAAAGGGGGCTCCGATGGCAGAGTGGTCAAAATAGTAGAACTAAGACCTACTGTATCCCTAGATATATATAAGCAGTCAATAAAGAGGTTATGAGTTCGAATCTCGCACGTGGCAGGTGCGCTCGACTCTAATCTTAATTGACTAGGATTGCCAGTTTTCTTATCGAAATTCGCTGATTTATTCCTGGCCAGTCTGGAATCCTCCACCTATAAAATCTGAACCTACGAAATAGCACAATAGTGTTATAAGCGGTGTTAAACTCCAGTATATCAATTGGATGAACATATTTGACCTTTGATAAAGGGGAATATAGTTTGAACATCACTAAATTATACCTATTACATGTTATGTCTGTTTGTTTTGTTCACACATCGTTGTCAATATAATGAAATTTGTGACTGTCATACAAGTGAGAGGTTTTGCTAGCTTTAAAACCTGGTTCAATCCACCATTTTCTACATTAGAAAATGTCTGCTCCAAGTTAAGAATATGACAGTTGTTGTCCATTCGTTTGGTGTGTTTTGGGCTTTTGATTTTGCCATTAGATTCGGGATTTTTCTTTTTGAATTTTTCTTTGAGTTCATTATTTGTGTGATTTTACTTTTTATACAAACGGATAGAATGAAAATGTATGGATCCTTTATAGCTTGCTGTTCGGTGTGAACCAAGGCTCCGTGTTGAAGGCCATACCATGACCTATAAGTGTTTAATTTTATAAATTGTTACTTGGATGCAGAGTTGTCTCATTGGCACTCATACAACATCTTCCTATATCTACATAATAATTCAATTGAAAACATAAAGTTTTAACTTTAAATATCCCTTGTTTCTTCAAAGAGTGTGCGATAGAGATAGAGATAAGATACCAAGGGACATTGCCGATATAACCAATAGTGAGAAGCGCTCCCCTCAGAATAGCTTTCAGAAGGTTTAACCATGCATGGTTTTAGTGCACTAGATTACACTGGCAAATTGTTTTACCACAACTTTTTACCAAAAATAAGGGATTTGATGTAATTTTAGGCAAAAAAAAAAAGCAAACAAGGGTAGCCAATTATCAAATTATCTTATGATTTTATATCAAATTGATCAAATATATGGATATACCCATCTATTCTGTTCAAGTCTGATGTTTGCAATATATATGGAAAAAATATGAACGATGGAAAACATAAAGAATGTACTAGTATATATTTGTTTAGGGGCCATCTGAGGGACGCCTCCGGGTGCGGGAATTTCTCGCGACATTGAAGACCTGTTGGTGACCCTCTGCTGTTGTTTTTTATTTGGTCGGGTTGTTGTCTCTTTGACACATTCCCCGTTTCCATTCTCAATTTTATTATGACAAAGAAGTAGAGTGAAATGCGTTCAGTTACTATGTACAAGCTTTGGTACTGTTCCGTTTTAAATTATTTTTTATTGAATTAAAAATATATGATTTTTTGACAGTTATATCGGTATTATTGTAGTAGGTGCGTAACCAAAGCAGGCTTGTATTGTGCAATCTTTTTTGTGCTTTTTTAAATGTTATTCGAGTGATTTTGATAAAAGAAATTATCAGGCATTCACAAAACAAGTTCATTTTATTCAAATGTTCATTGTATACCCTTCTTACATTGTTGGTCCTGTTAGCTTTTAACAACCCTTCGACAGGTTTGGACTTTAAAATGTTTTGGCCTCGAGCTCTTTCATCACTAAAGATGCATTAATTGTCGAAATGATCATCTGGTGCAATGCAATTGATACCGTTCATGTTATTTCAGGGTTTGCCTTCTTTTATTTATCGGTGATTGTTTTCATTAAATAAATTGGCGTTGATAACAGAGCTATAAATGTTCTGATAAATATTACAGATTTACAAGACTTAGGCGATTTATTACTATGATATTGCTTGGTTAATCGTCTATTGTTAAAGTCAACATGTTGACATTTAGATGTTGTTGTGTTGCCTGTGTCATTGAGGACATTTAAATAATCGTGTGTCTTTACACGATAGAATCTAATTTACAATATATCATTTTGATTAAGACCAAATAAATTTGAGAATGGAAATGGGGAATGTGTCAAAGAGACATCAACCCGACCATAGAACAGACAACAGCAGAAGGTAACCAACAGGTCTTCAATGTAGCTAGAAATTCTCGCACCCAGAAGCTTCCTTCAGCTGGCCCCTTAACAAATATATATACTAGTTCAGTGATAATGAACGCCATACTAAACTCCAAATTGTACACAAGAAACTAAAATTAAAAATAAAACAAGACTAACAAAGGCCAGAGGCTCCTGAATTGGGACAGGCGCAAACATGCGGCGGGGTTAAACATGCCAATATAGAAAAGTAAACGAAAACAATACGCACATTAAAATTCAGTTCAAGAGAAGTCCCAGTCTGATGTCAGAAGATATAACCAAAGAAGATAAACAAAATGACAATAATACATAAATAACAACAGACTACTAGCAGTTAACTGACATGCCAGCTCCAGACTTCAATTAAACTGATTGAAAGATTATGTCTTCATCATATGAATATCAGGCACACATGTTGATATCTAGCTGTTGTTGGTTTGTGATGTCATCGGAGTATACTATAGCTACCATTTCCTTTTTGCATACATGAAAGAGCATAGTTTAGGCATGACTTTGATTGAAAACGTTTAGACGCTTTCATTTGTAGAAATTCAGTTTTTTTTATATTTTGAGGTTTTATGAATTAAGCAGTTATATGTCAGTGATATTTTAATACATTTATGGAATAAAATGGACTGTAGGCGACAAAATATTCACATTTAGATTACATAAAATTCTAAAAATCTTAAATGATGTATCTGTAATTTACTTTATGTTACATATTTTAGAATATAGAATTAGTTAGATTGCATTATTGTATCTTTTCAAATTAGATTTTAATCCAACATTGAATTGAAAGTCTCACTTTTAGTAGAATGAGCTTATATGGATCGATTTGCATTGTTCCGTTCATTGTGTACGAATGTGACATAAAAATACTATGAACGATACAATTGCAAGTACTTAAATATGAACATAAAAAAGGTTTTCGAAGCCATCTCGTTTTGATACGATAGAGATAGAGTTATTGTAAGTTTTGGCTCGATACATCTTACTTTATTTTTATTTTGTCATTGAAGTCTCCTAAACTGAAGCATCGTTCTTATCTGATTGGTTAAATTAAGTTGGTGATTTTTCATAATATGACAATAAATTGATCATAATAATATCATAAACAGTCATTTGCTACTATCGAATGATGAGATTTTTTCATGAACGAAAGTAGCAAATATTTCCATGCTGATTATAAGAATATAATTTAATTTTGGATGTAACGCGTCTTCTGATTCTACCTACTTTACCTTGTTATGACTTCATGGCTAAGCTAGCAATCAAGCTAGTCAAAGGTATTACTTTTTCCTACACACTCATTGCATTTTGCTATAATAGTTTCTAGTGGCATATGACTAATTATAACTCTTAAGTAGATAATGCTTACTACCATCTCTTCTGCCACATTCATGATCAGTTTATGTTTTCCATGATACTTTTGTCATATAAATATTTATTAAAACTATTGCAATCCAATACAATATATGTCTGGCATGATTTTTCTCTCCTTTTTCTGTTACGATTTTTATAACAGTTACTTATTTGGTATTGTTTTCATTTTTTTAAAACCTAAATTACACACTTAAAAGTGTTAATGATGTTTGAAGCTTTTATTTGAATGAATGCAGCCTGCATTAGCGGATCCGGTATGCGGGGAGAGGGAGTTTTGGTGGTTGAAACCCCATTTTTTCCGATTATTTTTTTATTTTGTGGACGTTTCAGTGTGTTCCGTTGTTTTGATCCCCCTTTTGCAGAAAGGCGGGATCCGCACCTGGTCTGATATCGTCAATAATAGTATGCTGATCCGATCATTCATCTGATTTTTTTTATAGTTTGGTCTTGTGCTGTGCTAGTTTTGGGGAGAAATGAGCGCACACAGACATTTTTAACCCTGCCAAATTCTTTATGTACCTGTTTCAAGTCAAGAGCTCGTAGTTCAGTGGTTGTCGTTGGTTCATGTCTGTCATATATATTTTTCGTAAATTGTTTTATTATGAATTAGGCCGTCAGTTAAATTCGAAAGGTATTGATTCTTATTTTTCATGTCGGGACCTTTTATAGCCGACTATCACGGCTGGTAATCTACACACGCAGAACATTTGGTTCTGCAAGGAAAACCGTGAGAGGATTTTCCGGTTGTGCTTGAGTGGAGCAATTGTCACCGCTTCGAAAGGTATATACATTTCTAAATCGCAATTTTCTTATTCGACTGATCCAAATATTGAAATTCGGAAAATGCTATGCTGTGGTGAATACTTGAACAAAGAGATACATGTATCATTTACTGTTGTACGTGGAGTTAAACTCCTACAAAATCAGTTGCCGCACGAGAATTTGCCTAAAAAAGTGACATTTAAATTTTGAAATAGTTCTAAATACAGACCCTCAAGTTCAAATGTACTTTTTATTTAGTCAATGGGTATGAATGTCGTTTTGGGCGGTGTGTACGCTGTCCGGTGTTGATCGACATCTTAATAAATCTTAAAACCTCATATTTTCATTATGTCATATTACTGTTGTACGTGGAGTTGAACTCCTACAAAATCAGTTGCCGCACGAGAATGTGCCTAAAAAAGTGACATTTTAATTTTTAAATGGTTCTATTAACAGACCTACAAGTTCAAATTTACTTTTAATTCGGTCAATGGGTATCAATGTCGTTTTGGGCGGTGTGTGCGCTGTCCGGTGTGCATAGACATCTAAATAAATGTAAAAATCTCATATTTTCATTTTGTCATGCGTGAGGGGATCGGTTCTGATTGAGGAAATCGTGAATGCGTGAGGGGAATTGAAATCATATCTTTATATACAAGCTATCAGTCGTTGAAAGTTGCCTTAATATGGTTAGATTGTTTATGAAAAAACAAATTTGTGTGCATAAATAAAAATTATGAGATAGAATTTTGAAATAACAATAAATCACCAAGTTCTTTTTATGAATAAAAGTCTAACCAATCAAATATGTGTCTAAATTCGTGGATTTGGGTAAATAATCGGTTTAGTTTACTACCACAATTTGATATTAATAAATACTGTAATTTTCATTGTTATTGATAAATTTTATATCAGTATTGCGAATCTAATCCTGAATTCTGTCTATCCTATTTTTGGGATATAGTTTAAGAAATTCGTCACTTTGTGCGTTTATGGTTTTGGCTAACTCGGCCGTGAATTTTTATGTGCTGGTTTATGTTGTTTTATGTATTCGTTTTTATTGTGTAGTTAGTCACCGCTTCTATCTATTATATAGTCATTTTATAAAACATCACTGGTTGTAAAATTATGAATTATTCGAACTAACAAAGATGTTCTTATTCCAGGCAAAAACCCTAGCCGTATTAGGCACAACTTTTTGGAACTTTTGGTCCTCAATGTACTTGTCTTGGCTTTCGAATTTTTTTCATCTGAGCGTCACTGGTAAGCCTTGTGTGGTAGACGCGTCTGACGTATAAGTTTTTTTTAAACCTAGTACCTTTTGTTAGCTATAATTGGAGTGTTTCTCTGACCTATATGTTCTCTCATTTATTTGTATTGTAGTCCTGTCATGTAATGTTGTCTTTAAATGATATATTTACCATTGCCGTAGAAGCGGGAGGTTTGGCATGCCACAAAAGCGGGTTCCTCCCATCATTTTTTCTTAAAATGTCCTGTGCCAAGTCAGGAAAATGGCCATTGTTAAATTGTAATTCGTTTCTGTGTGTGTTAAAGTTTAATGTTGTGTTTGTGTTGTGTCGTAATTTTCCTCTTACATTGGATGTGTTTCCCTCAGTTTTAGTTTGTAGTCCGAATTTGTTTTTTCTCAATAAATTTACGAATTGTGTGGCTTTGCTGTGACTAATGTCCTGACCGATGTAAAATGCTTATAACTTTTTTATTCTTTGAAGGATCGATTTCAAATTTGATGTCCATGAAGATTATAACACTAAATATAGAGATACAAGAATAAGATTAAAAAAAATAATTTAAAATGTTAGAAAACTTGACCTGACCAACGTCGCCTCTGCCCTGACTAATGTCAGTGGCGAATCCCGAACTTTTCCTAAGGGGGGGGGGGCGCTGACTGACCTAAGAGGGGCCCGTTTCAATCATGCTTCAGTGATTCCCTATATAATCAACCAAATGTTTCCCACGAAAGGGGGGGGGGCGGGCCCCCAGGCCCCCCTGGATCCGCCTATGAATGTCCTGACCGATGCAGAAAATGTTGATATCTTTTTATTATTGAAAAAAAATGACTTAAGTTCCTTACCAAGGAAGATGATAGCATAAAATATAGGAATGGAATTTATGAGAAAAAAATGTTTGTTAATTTTTGAAATGTTAGAAAACTTGACTTGACAAACTTGATCTTTGTCATGATGAATGTCCTGACTGTTATAAAAATGCCAATAACCTTTTTACTATTTAATGATATATTACCAAGTTTGGTATCAGGGAATATAACAACACTAAGTATAAGAATGTAAAATAAAAATATTTTAAACTTGACCTGACCACTGTTTACCTTGTTCTGCAATGTCCTGGTCAATTAAAAAAAGACAAATATTATATAATCGGCTGTTTTTACTCTCTCTAAAGACAAAATAGACTAAATGTTTGAAAATTATATTGATAGTTCATTTTTTTTAAATTTAAATATAGTCAAGAAGGAACTTGGATGCCCCTTTTATAATTCATAATATATGTGTAGAAGAAAGCCAAAAGACACTGACATAATAAAATTATGTTTATTATAAGTTTTTATATTTCTATGTGATTCTAACATAATTCTACTTTGAATGCTTGTAAAAACATTATCATGAAATCAAAAGATGCCCATTTCCTGTCCTTTTTTTTTTTTTTTTATGTTATTTGACATGTTTAGTCCCTCATTAACTAAGAACACAATTTTTATTTGCTATTGAAAGAATTGACTTAATTATCTTAATAAAGATCAATCAAGTTGGTCAGGTCAAGTTTTATAACATTTAAAAAATTAACAAACAATTTTTTTCTTAAGATCTTATTTTAAATAATATAATTTTCCTTGGTGAGGAACTTTATTTAGTCAATTCTTTCAATAACAAAAAAGTTATTAACATTTTCTACATCGATCAGGATATTATAGTCAGGGCAGAGTCGACGTTGGTCAGATCAAGTTTTTTAACACTTAAAATTAGGTTTTTGAATATTTTTACTTATATCTCTATATTCCATGTTAGAATCTTCCTTGACATTAAATATGAAGTCGATCCTTCAAAGAACAAAAGAGTTATTAGCATTTTACATCAGTCAGGACATTAGTCACGGGAGGATGTAGTTGGTCAGGTCAAGTTTTCTAACTTTTAAAATATTTTTTTTTCCTTTTTCTTCTTATATTTTTGTATTAAATGTTTTAATTTTCCTTGGTATCGAATTTGAAGTCTATCCTGTCAATAATAAAACATGTTTTTGCCGTTTCTTTTCGGTCAGGACAATAGTAAGTCAAAGTCAAGTTGGTCAGGTCAAGTTTTCTAACTCTTATAAATATTTTTTATTTTTTTTTTAAATTTTATGTAATAAATATTAGTTCTCATCTTGCTTCATTCCAAATTTCAAGTAAATCCTTCCAATACTAAAAAAGGATTAAGCATTTTCATTCCCGTCAGGACACTGTCAGGACATTGTCAGGACATTAGTGTAACCCAAGAAACATGAACCATGGATGAGTGACAGACATAAACCAATCCATTGTGATATTATTATTAGCAACACAGGTAAAATCATATCAGATGAAGGTGGGTTCATGGTTCGGTGAAATATAAATAGTTATTTATGCGTTTTACGAAGGAGGTATTTTGCAAGCGATAAACAAAATTAGGCAATACACCTGTTTTTAAGTGTATAGGTATATATATCTGAGACTACGGTGTTATAGTAGTCTCAGGGTATATATATATACAGTATGTCTGTTAGTTTTGAGATGCGTACATGAATTTCTACAACTGTAAGTTTTTTCATGTTACTAATTTGGCACACATAAAAAAATAATCATTATAATGTGATCCGCAACAACCCACAACAGCATAAGGGGTATGATATGACTCCGCAATCCTCATAAAAAATATTTCACAATTTTTTATTGTGATCTTTTATATACATATATATATATATAAATGTACCATGTTTACTGCCATACTGGTTAACAACTTAATAGGTTAATGTTTGGAACAGTAATGCATTTTATAAACTGAATTCTGTAAGGCATTGTTTTTTTTTAGTTTGATTTGCATAAATCAATTTTCTGCTCACCTCAGTGCCCAGGGTTAAACTAGTGTGTTGGTGCAAACCTCCATTAACATTTGCCTAACCTTGGACAATGGTGCAAAGACACAACAACGCAACACATGAACACACTACATGTATACTAAGCAATAAACCATAATTATTAAGAATCTAAATTTAAGATACAAATGTATGGGAAACAACAATAAATAACAACCACTGAATGACTTGCTCCTGTCACAAATCAGTGATTTCCAAATTTTTCCCACGAAAAAAGGGGGGCCAAGGAATTTGGAATAACTTGAGCTTTATTTCCTGAGTTGTTTCCCTTAAAAGTCATTTTGGTTACTTTTTATATAACTTACAATGTAAGTTTCATTTACCTTTTTGAGTTTTTTAATACATGCATGATAAAAACAAACAATTAACCAAATATAACTGAAGTTATTTAAAAAAATAATTGTTTCAATGATACCCTTGACTGTTTCAATGATTTTAGGAAGATATTGTTAAATTTATATTATAAAAAAAAGAAGTTGTTGTTTGATTGCAAATTATATGAGACATCTCTTAATTAAAATTATCAAGAGACCAACTGACACTGAAATTAACATCTATTCGTCACAGTACAGCTTTAATGATGAGCAAAGCCCATACCTCATTTAGTCATTTAACAAAACTTTTAGTCATGACAGTCATGACAGTACGCCTTCAACGATGAGCAAAGCCAATACCTCATTTAGTCTTTTAACAAGACATCCATGTTAGTTTTGTGTCATGACCAAACAAGAAAATTGTTTAGTAAGTAATTATACATGTAACAATAGAGTGTTATAGTTTCATATTGATGTTTAAGCTTTGATTGCCTAATATCGAACAAATCATTTTAAAAGATTTAGAGTATTCTACATATGCATACATACCTATTGAATAACATACTCACACTTGGGCAGCTTCCTGTCGTAGTTGTATATAGAGGAATAAGGATCGAGCTGTGATTTGATTTTCAATTATATTTATTTCTATATACATGTACGTGCATAAATTCTATTTTTAAGGGATGATTTTAAAATCATAAACATGTAACACAGCATTTAGTGTGAATTAAAAGCAATCAAGATGACTTCAAATTTAAGATATGAAGATATAGCATTTGACATGTTTGATGTTGATTTGGTGGAGGCTGCCAAAAAACAAGTAGAGTTCCTGCATCTTGTCGACAAAGAAACAAATCTATATGAAGGGGAGGTTGTAAGACAAGCTATTTTTAGGTAACTTGTATATTATAACAACAGATAAAGCCCATAGACATTATATAAGTAGACCTGATGACTTGAATTTCAATTTGCACATTATAAGAGATTTTTGTCTGTTCCAAGTAATTTTTACTGAAACACAATGTATGAGTGGCTTTTGAGTGCCTCAATAACTTAGTTTTCATTGACTCTTTCAGTGCAAAATTGTTAATAAAGTTGCCTGCCTTACACTGCTACAGCCTGTTAAAAGTTACATAACAAAAATACCTAACTCTGAGGAAAATTCCATAGGAAAATCTCTAAGCAAATAGTAAAACCAAAAGCTTAAACACATTAAACAAATGGATAACAACTGTCATATTCCTGACATTTAAGAAAATAATCAATGGATAAATGTGTGTGTCCTAAGCTTGATGTACATTCATCAGAAATGCTAAAAAACTACATACAAGCATGTGCAAGCCAGGGATATGTAAATATGTTGTAACTTTGAGGGCTATATAACCATAAAAGGAAATAAACAGAAAGTCAAATTCATCACGGTCAACTTTTCCTTATCTTTAGTTTGAATATTTTACAAAACCGAAAGACATATATGTGCTTATAGGATCTCAGCATTCTATAAGGTCTTGACTTTTGGTTCCAGCTGTCTACATTAGATATATAATGTTTTTCTTGCTTTCACAGAGTAAATGCTTTATGTAAAATGTATAGATGTGTACACATAAATCATACATGTACAATTCTCTGATATACTGTGGATTCATTTATTTTTGTGGGTACGAATTTTCTTGGATTGAGAAAAAAACATATTTTCTTGGATATTTGATTTCAGAGTTTTGCCATTCAACAGAAATATAAGTGGTTAAATGGCTGCCTCTGTTAGCTGTACAGAGCGGTTATCTTTATTGACATTAATTTCAGATGATTTTAGCTGCCATTATGGGCTGTTCTCGTCTTTATGTTACAGGATATAACATATATTAAGGTGGTACATAACACTACAAGGAGATAACTCTGTAAAATTAGCTGAAAGTTCTAATCATGTTCTATTGTTACGAAAATATGAAGCTTCTCAATGATCAAAATAATTGTTTGTCAAACTGCTATATATCCAACTATTTTTTTCCGATAATGTGTCTGGTTCAAGTTTTTTTGAAATTTTTATATTTTTGTCAAAGGGTCAAAGCAAATATTTTGTAAAAATTTATGAAAATTATAAACAAGCCGAATTAATTTCAGTCAAGGTGTTAGGTACCACCTTAAAAAGATTTAAATTTAGCTGTCTGTAACCTTGATATTATTTGATATGTTTATGTTTATATATATACATGTATATGTATATTTAGTTACTTTTATCAAATCTGATTTAATGTTTTCTTTTGAAGTCATTGTTTTTGAATGCCCATATAACTTATCAATACACGTGTATATCTGATCTTTATTTTATAGATATGAGAAATTTTGGCTTCCATTGTTAGCCGTCAATAACCACGACCACCTACATGTAGCAGCGCCATTAGATATATGCTGGATATGGCACTGTCACATGTTATCACCATTGTCTTATGCCAGAGACTGCAACAAAATATTCGGGAAAATATTGAGCCACAAACTTATGGGTGGTCAAGAGAGAAAAGAAGGACAAATAACTGGTGAACAACTTTGGAATCAGATGTACCCCAATACACCATTTTATAACAAAGATCCCATCACCTTTGAAATTCTATCTGATTTTGTGTCCTGTCTGACTTATGATTTAGAAGCTGCTGTCAGTAGACAGAAGGTGTTTTATTATCAAGTGTCCTTACCGCATTATACTGATAACAAATTTCTTGAAAGCAGCCTCGTCCGATATAAGAAATTTCTTCACATGAAACGGTGCTATCCCGATAGTTTTATCGTGCCTTGTTATGACATTGACTTGATATGGCATACCCATCAGCTTTGTCCATTGTCATACAAAACAGATACAGTGAAACTTCTAGGAGAGCACTTCAACCATGACGATTCAGTAAATGATAGAACGGAGGGATCAAAACTATGTCGGTCCATGTCAGAAACTCAGACCATGTGGGAGGAATTATTCAATGAAAAGTTTACTAATATAGCTTCTATGTACAGGGGATTACCTCCAAATGGAAAACTAAACAATGTTTCAAAAGAAGTTGTTTTTCAGAGTAGTCACAAACTGGCAAACCTTGAAATACAAAGCATAGATGTTGTACAATCAGCAAACAGCACGAAGAAAAAAATATGTGGTGTTAAATTATGTACAGAATTTAATTCTGGGATTAGGATAGATCTGCTGAAATTGAAGAAGCCAACAAAAGAAAATAGATGGACAAAAGAGACTCATAACATATCAGTTTTTGATATAGATTCCAGATTTTGTGATATCATCACTGTTAAAGTCAAGCAATCTGGAAAGATTGGAATTTTTAAAGAAAATGTCAAAGGGTGTATGGAAATGAATCAACTACTGGCAAAATGTATGACAATGGATGAGAAAATTTATGAAGACACAATTGTCAATCTTTCCGATGGATCTTTGCTGGAGATAAAGTATGGTATAACAGTTACATCACTCAGTACATGTGTACTTACATTACACATGGGAAATTTCGAGTCCTGTGTCATGCCTGAGTACATTGAACAGTTATGGGGACCTGTTACATTGCCACGCCTACCTGAGGGTACAGATAATGTCTGTTCAGTTGCATCTCACAAGTATGACTTAATTAATCACAACAGTTATGTAGAATTTACAACTGAAAAGATGTAGATAGAAGAAGATGTGGTATGGGTGCCAATGAGACAGCTCTCCATCCAAGTCATAATTTATAAAAGTAAAACATTATAGGTCAAAGTATGTTCTTCAACATGGAGCATTGGCTCACACTGAACAGCAAGCTATAAAGGGCCAAATAAACATGACAAATGACTAGTGTAATATCATTCAAACAGAAAAACCAATGGTCTTATCTATATGAAAAGCAAGAAACAAGAAACACATATGAACCACATACACTAGTATCCAGTACACCTAACCCCTTTGTAAATGACTGGATGCAATATCAAACTTCTTCAATTATTTCCAATAAGTTTAGTAGGTATACATGTAAGTAGAAATAAACCTTGTGGACTTTATGATAATTCTGAAAATATGCTTACTTAGATATAGTCCTTACATATACATGTAGTCATTATATTATATATTTTTTTCATTTTCAAAAGCTTTTTATTCAGAGTTATAGAATATATCTTTGATTAACAGTAACTGTAACATGTATTTTCAGGATTGTCAACATGACAGGAGCTGTGACCTTTACATGTCGTATTATACACAGTATCCCATTATTGATGTCAGCCATACATGTTTTCTGTAAGGATAAACTAAGTGTTGTTTGTCAGCTGATTGGGTCTGACCAACTACCAGTTCATTCACAGGTGAAGAACAAAATTTAATTACACATCATGATTATATATTTACATGTATTTTTGAAGCAATTAATGTAAACAGAAAGGCTTAATGTTTCTCTTATGTGTTTAAAAATGATTAGGAAAATTATATCAATCTGCATAAATTATGTCACTGAACAATTGATTCTTACTGTATTATTACATATGCATTGTGACATCAGAACTGTACAGGAAAATGTATGTGACATATTATACACTTCTGTATATTTGTTTCTTCTGACATCTATAGCAAGGTCTCAGAAACTTATAGGACAAACAACTGCACAATTTAGCATGTAGGTTATTGTACACAGTTTAGGTAAATGAAAAGAGCATTCACAACTGTTAGACAGTTAGAGAAGTTAGGTATGTGTCAATGAGATGGCAACCCAAGAATATAAAAAAACATGACATTAAGGAGGTTAAGATTATTGACTTCCACTATACTAGGTTGTTGTAATATTTCAAGCTGAAAAGCATTGAGGCTTCTACAGGATTTATAAAAGTCTGTATCTCACAAAGTGTTGTTAAATACTTTACTTGAAAACTCCAGGTAGCAGATTACAAGAAGTGTGTGACTCTAGACCCTGTAAAGTTTGAAAGATCTATTTTAATAAAGAACAATGATGGTGACTGGGGTATTGCACTTGGACAGTGGTCAGGATTCAGACGAGGAAGTAAGTTAAATAACATGTCTTATTGGCAACACGGTTCAGTATCTTCTTATAAACCATCATGGAGTTGGTTGTATATTGCAATTACTATTTCTGCCCTTGGATCCATTTGTCTTTTTGTAAATTTCATTACAAACTAAACCAATGAGCAAGGAACTGTTCTCATGGAATAATGTTTTTTTCACAGACTGTAGGAATACACACAACACCATGGGTAACTTCTTATATACCTGAGCATTCTTGTAGAGTGTTTTCCAAATATTTATTAAAAGTAAAAAATATGAGGTGTGAACATCCTTGGTTTTCAGAATATTGCTATAAACAAATAGCTGTATAGTTGAAGGGTTTGTGTTAAATTACCACAAGGAAAATAAGTATTGCCTTATATTTTCTTCTGTATATGACATTTATGATTTTCTGAAGTTGTTACATACCATTGCATGCAAAACTTGAGGTTTTTGAAATTATTTATTAAATAACTAAATGCAGATGGTTCATATGTAATGTTCATAAAAATGTTTAAATGTTTATGTTAAAAGAATCAAGACAAAAATATTCACCTTTCAGATGTGTTTTGTTGTATATTTTTATTTTTTCAATAAGAATTTTTCTCAGTTTGACATTTTCCAATACTATATTTTAAACTACCAACAAACATATCTTTATAATCTGATAGTGGTATTGCAATTTAGTGTAAAGATAAGGCGAAATGGTATATTATTACTGCCAATGAGAGTACTTTTATATATTCATCAGACATCAAATGACATAAATTGGTACCTTCTTATGCAATACTACAATGTATATATGATTTTTAAATATAAATCCTACACTGTGAAGATCTGCAAATTTAGAATATTACAGAGTAATGTCCATAAACTATTGTTTTTCAGGGAGTGGTGGTATTTCTGGAGATCCAGGTCATTTGAAGGTTAAATTGTACAAGATGGCCAACAAGTCATGGATAGACTTAGATCTGCGCAATTCCTACTCCCTTGGTTCTTACAAATTTACTATTGATGACACAGAGGTTGACCTAGTCAATGGTACAATAATGACCAAGCCAGATAGTAAGACCATTGCTGAACATATTGCAGTGTCTTTCAGTGTTTCTCTTCTCCATGTGCTTTGTCAACCCCACCAAAATGATTGGGAACCAGGACAAGAGAACAAGGTTGTATTGAGAGGTCGTAGAAGAATTCAGACGTTGAATGTTGGTAAAGTGACCATGTTTACAGCAGCAGGAATGGCCATAGCGACACCATCTAACCACCATATTAGGAAAAAATATGGTAGACGATATTATCCATGTTATATGGGTGGAGCCACTGTTCTATATTTAGGTGACAATTCTGAATCTGATTGGGGGATTGATTTGGATGGTTGTGGAAATGGGTGTGGTTATGGGTTTGGTAGTGACTGTAACGCAGATGGGGATGTTAATGGTGATGCTGACGGTGGAGATTGGGTTGGAGGTGATGGTGACGGGGGAGATGGGGACGGAGGGGGTTGTGGAGGATGTGGTGGTTGTGGGGGTGGTGATGGATTTGGTGGAGGAGGGGGTGATGGAGGTGAGTGTGATTCTGGAGATGATGGGGGTGGCTGGAACGCAGATGGTGGGTGTAATTGTGGTGGTAGGGTGGTGCTGGCTGGGGAGGTGATAGTGGGGGTGGGGGTGATGGTGGTGGAGGGGATGATGGTGGATGTGATGGTGGTGGCTGTGGAGGGGGAGGATGTGGGGGTTGTGGAGGCTAAATACAGAAAACAAACAAAGAATACCTTTACTATTGATAGTAGAATAACATTATATTTTATCCTGGTATTCAGTTTTGTTATCAATATTTCATTCTTGGAAGGGAAACCCTATTTTTTCTGCTAGTATTTACCAACCCCTAAAACGTTTTTACTCTTGTCTAAAATAATAACTATTAGCACATATAAATAATTTGTGTTTGTTTCCAATACATTAAGTGACTATTTTTACCATCTTTTGGAAAGAATGTGCCTGTGTTTGTAGGACATTAATTTAGTCAGATTCATAGAGGGAAATAAAAACTTATTTTGTGTCTTTTAGTATGTCTTTTATATTATTAAGTATTTATTATTCTGTAATATTGTGTAAATTATTTATAAATTTGAAAGTTTGTTGTTTTGTAACCCTTGTTCAGCATGTTAAAGCTGTGTGTGTAGGCAATTTCACAATTATAATTTGTAAACCCCATCAGTTTATTTTAAAACTGATTCATATCTAGCTATAGGTAAATTGAATGTTGTGTGTTCAGAAGAAGAATATTTTTAATAAATGAAATCACAGTACCAGTCATATCTTATAACTAAAACAATGTATTTTGGTTCCTTTCTTTGGAGTTATACCTCGGTAAAAACTTGGATATTCCAAGTACAGTCAAACCTGTTCAGGAGACCACCTGTATTATTTGATCATACATTTTAGGTTCCATACTCTTCATGATAGATTGAACCTGTGTTCCTAAAAAAAACCTGTATTATTAGAGCTTTTTTTACTATCAAATTATAAGCTTTCTATTATAACAGGGTTCACTGTATATGTATTTAGAAAGGTGACACAGGTTGTGCATGCCATTTTACATTATTTCCTACAAAATAGTGTCACGATCAAATACACTAACAAAATATGAAGTTTGTCTCAATCACTCATGATTTGATCTGTTTTAAATTTGATATGGCCATTCTTTAATTTTGACATTTGAATTGAAAAATAAAAAAATTGTTGTATTTTAGAGTTGTTGACCAGCCTAAGCATGTACTTAATAAATATTGTCGGGTTGTTGTCACTTTGACACATTCCCCATTTCCTTTCTCAATTTTATTGTTGTCTCCCTTTAACCATTTGGTTACACCAAGTATTCAACCTACAGATTTAAATTTCTAAGGAGATAATAACTAAATAGTACAAATTTTTACTGTACCAGGTTTAGTTTAAACATATTTATTTATTGTGGATTGGGAAACAAGTTATTACAACTACATGTATTATTATATTAATCCCTTTCCACTTTGCTGGTACAAGTGATTCTTGGTTGTTTATAAATTCACTTGGATATAACAAAGTATTTGTTATGAACATTTTGATAATTTTGTGTTTGTTTTTTTTTTTTAATTTTTAGAGATATTTTTACATTTTTATTTTTATGGCATAATCTTTTGAAATGAATTTCTTGTTATCTGTAATGATTTATTTATAATTACAGCTACATAATTTATTGCCCAAATCGTTTCACATTGTAAAACATATATTTGAGGCCAATAAGGTTGCTCAAAGTTTTGCTGTAATCTCAATTTGTCTAAGTACATGCAGACAATACCAATTTTCAGAAGCCAGAAGGTACAATGTTTGTTGTTGCTCAAAGTAGAATAAATAGGTACTCATTATTATGTAAAATTGGAAATTATAGAAATATTAAAAAGACTCTTTTTTGAAATATTTTTTTTTAGAATTATTTTTTAGTGATACAATTTTCTAATTTAAAAAAAAATAATTTATTAATGAAATTTAGATCTTCTACCCATCTTTTTGAAAATTATATTTGAATAACTACTGCATTTTCCTGTTTTTGAAATGTTGTTGCTTGGGACTTTAAACCAGCAACAAATGCATTAGCAATTTATATGATAAGTTATTTTATTATCCTGCAGATAGGTTCTTTATGTTTTCTTGTCTGTATCAATCCATATCTAATTGAAGTTTTTGTTTGTGATATCTTTATGACAGTAAAAGTAGATGTTATACAAAAAGTGTTCATTTAAAAAAAAATATGTGTTATTTGATGAACCTATCTTGATATTATAAAATTGGGTAGATACATGCATTTAACATTTTCTAGACAAGTTTTTGTGTGACATATTGAATTTTTGAGATTTTTATGAAGCCTTTGATTTTTTTAAAGAAATTTTTATGTTTTTGTATGCGAATGAAGACTTGTGGTTTATTTTGAAATCAAAAGATGCCTTTCAGTACCTCTTCTTATTTACAAGGATTAATTTTGATATTCATTGTGATATAGTTCTAGGCCTTATTATGTTTTTTCATATACGTTTATAATGCATGACTTTTATTTAAAACAGAAGATAGTTTTATATGGAAATATTTTGGACTATTGTAGCATTTTATTATTTATACTGTACTTGACAAAAAAAGTCTATTGCTGTCTTTGAAATTTTTATGATTTTCATATCTTGTTTGTAAACAAAAGCATATCTTTTGCTAGCTCTGTAGATTTTAAAGATCATTAAGTAGAAGATTTTAATGTCATATTTGGCAAACACCATTCATCATATACGTACATTTTAATCTTGTAGATGCAAATGTTCATTGTTTTTTATTTTTCGAAGCTTGAAATAATGTTACATATTGAAATCAAGATTGTTAAGACAAAAACTTAATTGAATCTAAGATTAAGCTTCTAGAATCAAGCTGTTTATAATATAAATGATGTATATAGTAGCAACTCTTAAAGACTGTAATTATGCCTTTTAGGTTAAACAATTTCATATAACTATCCTGCCATATTATTGTTATGCAATTTACTTTTTATGCCCTTTTGATGGGCATTATGTTTTCTGGTCTGTGCATTCGTTCGTCTGTCCGTTCGTCTGTCCTGCTTCAGGTTTCAGCTTTTGGTCGAGGTAGTTTTTGATGAAGTTGAAGTCCAATCAACTTGAAACTTAGTACACATATTCCCTATGATATGATCTTTCTAATTTTAATGTCAAATTATAGTTTTTTCCCCATTGTCACGGTCCACTGAACATAGAAAATGATTGTGCGGATGGGGCATACATGTACTTAGGATACTTAGTATACATTCATTATTTTTGTTTTGTTATATGTCTTTTTTAAAAATATTTTTCATGACATTTCGAAAAAAAAAACGAAGCCATGTTTGGGAAATATGTATCCTATTATTTTAATTGCATAATCTGTCTTCTGATATTTAGTAGCCAACAAAATGGTATACAACAGGGCGCATTCGTATATTCCCTGCTTGCCTTATACAAGTATTGACACATCTATTGTCTTCCATTTAACAAAAAGAGTAGTGGTACATATTTGTTATCAGTAACGTACAATGTAGTTGTTTCCCTTGTTTTTATAGCAGAAATGAAACAAATTACACTCTACACCCCTGAATTGTATATACATATTGGTTTATTAGAACAATTGGTCAGAACCTTCCAAAAATAAATAAATCTGGAAAAAACAAATATCTTCAAAATATAAATTTGATATACATAATCAACTAAAAATATTCCATTATGGACAAATAAAGCCAATTAAGAGATAATGAAATTTCTATGTGTGGTCCAGTAAGCCTGTTAACCAATTTTCTACCAGACTTAGCAAATATAGATTTATTTTACCAATAGAGACACTTTTATTTCATGGGCATTTCACAATGACATTTACTTAATGTATCTTATCAATTTACATGTAGATAGCATGGTTATATTGTTGATGTTACTTGCGAGTAGAGCAAGTATATTTATTTATGTGCTAAAGTAATGATGTGATATTCTGTTTTAAAGGTTATAGTAGTTTAGAGGCTATTATTATAATAAATATTATAAATTTAATCTATTTATTTGTTAATTTGTATGTGGAAAATAATTTTCCATTTGCTGGTCAGTTACTAACAATGCAATAATATACACTTAGGTATTTTCTTACTTTAGAAGCATGACGTTGTTCAATTTTATAAAAGTCAGTCAAAATTATTATAGATTCAAGGATAGTCATCTATACATTTTGCCAGTATTATGGATACAATTACTTGTTGGGGATAAATCACTGCTAATGTAGCAACAACAAAAACAAGAACAATTTACGATTCAAAACAAAATCGATAAAGAAAGGCAAGTATTCATACAGTACAACAATTTTGAATTGGCCAGGTCTAGTCAAGACAAAATTGTGAAAAAATCAAGAGACTATAAGAGGTGTCCTATCAACTATGATGTGCATGTACAATGCGTCAGTCGATCCCAGATTTAAACCCTGTTAACAGTAAAACTAGAAATATATTAACAAAGATCGAAAAGTTCTAAAGATTGGACTGTCATTTACAGTAACTGATAATTTGTTACATTCACGAAAATTGACCAATAGAGATCAAGGTCAAGTAACACCATGTACATTTTGCAATCAAGACAGTTTGTACACCAAATATCGATAACCGTACTCATCAATAAAATCATTGATTAATTTTTTTTAAAAGTGTAGGACATTGCCTATAGAGTTAAACTTAACATTGAAAAAAAAATGAAACATCTAATATAAAATGACAGCATATTTTTATGATTCTCAGAAAATAATTACAAGAATTTCTTTACCAGTTGAGAAGAAATCTGGAATGAAAAAAGGAACTCCTGTCGACGAGAAGTTAAAGTACTACACACTACTGTATCCCAAGCTTTATATAGGCAGTCAAAAAAGGGGGCTCCGATGGCAGAGTGGTCAAAATAGTAGAACTAAGACCTACTGTATCCCTAGCTATATATAAGCCGTCAATAATGAGGTTATGAGTTCGAATCTCGAACGTGGCAGGTGCGCTCGACTCTAATCTTAATTGACTAGGATTGCCAGTTTTCTTATCGAAATTCGCTGATTTATTCCTGGCCAGTCTGGAATCCCCCACCTATAAAATCTGAACCTACGAAATAGCACAATAGTGTTGAAAGCGGTGTTAAACTCCAATCTATCAATTGGATGAACATATTTGACCTTTGATAAAGGGGAATATAGTTTTGAACATCACTAAATTATACCTATTACCTGTTATGTCTGTTTGTTTTGTTCACACATTGTTGTCATTATAATAAAATTTGCGACTGTCATACAAGTAAGAGGTTTAGCTAGCTTTAAAACCTGGTTCAATCCACCATTTTCTACATTAGAAAATGTCTGCTCCAAGTGAAGAATATGACAGTTGTTGTCCATTCGTTTGGTGTGTTTGGGCTTTTGATTTTGCCATTAGATTCGGGATTTTTCTTTGAGTTCATTATTTGTGTGATTTTACTTTTTATACAAACGGATAGAATGAAAATGTATGGATCCTTTATAGCTTGCTGTTCGGTGTGAACCAAGGCTCCGTGTTGAAGGCCATACCATGACCTATAAGTGTTTAATTTTATAAATTGTTACTTGGATGCAGAGTTGTCTCATTGGCACTCATACAACATCTTCCTATATCTTCATAATAATTCAATTGAAAACATAAAGTTTTAACTTTAAATATCCCTTGTTTCTTCAAAGAGTGTGCGATAGAGATAGAGATAAGATACCAAGGGACATTGCCGATATAACCAATAGTGAGAAGCGCTCCCCTCAGAATAGCTTTCAGAAGGTTTAATCATGCATGATTTTAGTGCACTAGAATACACTGGAAAATTGTTTTACCACAACTTTTTACAAAGACTAAGGGATTTGATGTAATTTTTAGGCAAAAAAAAAAGCGAACAAGGATAGCCAATTATCAAATTATCTTATGATTTTATAACAAATTGATCAAATATATGGATATACCCATCTATTCTGTTAAAGTCTGATGTTTGCAAAATATATATGGAAAAAATATGAACGACGGAAAACATAAAGAATGCATTATGACAAAGAAGTAGAGTGAAATGCGTTCAGTTACTATGAACAAGCTTTGGTACTGTTCTGTTTTGCATTATTTTTTATTGATATAAAAATATATGATTTTTTGACAGTTATATCGGTATTATTGTATTAGGTGCGTAACCAAAGCAGGCTTGTATTGTGCAATCTTTTTTGTGCTTTTTTAAATGTTATTCGAGTGATTTTGATAAAAGAAATTATCAGGCATTCACAAAACAAGTTCATTTTGTCCAAATTTTCATTGTATACCCTTCTTACATTGTTGGTCCTGTTAGCTTTTAACAACCCTTCGACAGGTTTGGACTTTAAAATGTTTTGGACTCTTTCATCACTAAAGATGCATTAATTGTCGAAATGATCATCTGGTGCAATGAAATTGATACCGTTCATGTTATTTCAGTGTTTGCCTTCTTTTATTTATCGGTGATTGTTTTCATTAAATAAATTGGCGTTGATATCAGAGATATAAAAGTTCAGATAAATATTACAGATTTACAAGACTTATGCGATTTATTACTATGATATAGCTTGGTTAATCGTCTAGACATTATATTGTCTATTGTTAAAGTCAACATGTTGACATTTAGATGTTGTTGTGTTGCCTGTGTCATGTAGGACATTTAAATAATCTTGTGTCTTTACACGATAGAATCTAATTTACAATATATCATTTTGATTTTAAAGACCAAATAAATTTGAGAATGGAAATGGGGAATGTGTCAAAGAGACAACAACCCGACCATAGAAAAGACAACAACAGAAGGTAACCAACAGGTCTTCAATGCAGCTAGAAATTCCCGCACCCAGAGGCTTCCTTCAGCTGGCCCCTTAACACTGGACGCCATCACGAGTTGGTTGGCCGTTATGGAATAACCGTTTCACAAATGACATCTGATATGTTCCTTACATCGTAACTACAATCCCCTTCCCTTTCATGAATGTGACTTACCGAATTAGATCATTTACCGGATTTGTTATCACATAAGCAACACGACGGGTGCTGCATGTGGAGCAGGATCTGCTTACCCTTCCGGAGCACCTGAGATCACCCCTATTTGGTGGGGTTCGTGTTGTTTATTCTTTAGTTTTCTATGTTGTGTCGTGTGTGCTGTTGTTTGTTTGTCTTTTTCATTTTTAGCCATGACGTTGTCAGTTTGTTTTAGATTTATGAGTTTGACTGTCCCTTTGGACTTTGGCTTTGGTATCTTTCGTTCCTCTTTTTTAACAAATATATATACTAGTTCAATGATAATGAAAGCCATACTAAACTCCAAATTGTACACAAGAAACTAAAATTAAAAATAAAACAAGACTAACAAAGGCCAGAGGCTCCTGAATTGGGACAGGCGAAAACATGCGGCGGGGTTAAACATGCCAATATAGAAAAGTAAACGCATAACAATACGCACATTAAAATTCAGTTCAAGAGAAGTACCAGTCTGATGTCAGAAGATATAACCAAAGAAGATAAACAAAATGACAATAATACATAAATAACAACAGACTACTAGCAGTTAACTGACATGCCAGCTCCAGACTTCAATTAAACTGATTGAAAGATTATGTCTTCATCATATGAATATCAGGCACACATGTTGATATCTAGCTGTTGTTGGTTTGTGATGTCATCGGAGTATACTATAGCTACCATTTCCTTTTTGCATACATGAAAGAGCATAGTTTAGGCATGTCTTTGATTGAAAACGTTTAGACGCTTTCATTTGTAGAAATTCAGTTTTTTTGATATTTCGAGGTTTTATGAATTAAGCAGTTATATGTCAGTGATATTTTAATACATTTATGGAATAAAATGGACTGTAAGCGACAAAATATTCACATTTAGATTACATAAAATTCTAAAAATCTTAAATGATGTATCTGTAATCTACTTTATGTTACATATTTTAGAATATAGAATTGGTTAGATTGCATTATTGTATCTTTTCAAATTAGATTTTAATCGAACATTGAATTGAAAGTCTCCCTTTTAGTAGAATGAGCTTATATGGATCGATTTGCATTGTTCCATTCATTGTGTACGAATGTGACATAAAAAATATACTATGAACGGTACAATTGCAAGTACTTAAATATGAACATAAAAAAGGTTTTCGAAGCCATCTCGTTTTGATACGATAGAGATAGAGTTATTGTAAGTTTTGGCTCGATACATCTTACTCTATTTTTATTTTGTCATTGAAGTCTCCTAAACTGAAGCATCGTTCTGATCTGATTGGTTAAAGCTGGTGATTTTTCATAATATGACACTAAATTGATCATAATAATATCCTAAACAGTCATTTGCTACTATCGAATGATGAGACTTTTTCATGAACGAAAGTAGCAAATATTTCCATGCTGATTATCAGAATATAATTTAATTTTGGATGTAACGCGTCTTCTGATTGGCTGATATTCTTTTGTTTATCAGCTCATAGACATAATTTTGTCATGTGACTGTGACGCTGTCAACGCTTTTTTCATGAACTACTCCAATTTAAAATGGATTTAGAATAAAATTATAAGGAATAACATAAAAATGTGGTACACACTTTAAAATAACCCGTTACGCAGGTTATTCAGTGTGCACCACATTTTTTATGTTATTTCTTCATAGAAAGAATTTTTTTACAGTATTTCCTTAAATATATATGTATCTAAACGGTTTCTATATATTAAAAATCAATTCATATTCTGCATTTTATGCAAATACAAGTATGCCAATTTAATCTGACACAATTGGCCAATTCTGTAATTTTGTAACCATAGATAAATTTATATATCTATGATATTACTACGATTAATGCTTTGGTAGTTAATCAAGTATAATGAAATGTGTAACTGAAAAAAAAACACGACAGCAGACGAGGAAAAAGAACAGACCGAATTACTGTCAATCCAATTAGGAGCCTTAAATATCGAAAGAAACGGATGATCTAGGTTATCAAATTAGGGAGAAATTTGTCTTTGTGCTGCATGCTGATAAACAATGCAGTTGAATAAGAATATAGAAGTGTATAATGTACTTGACTTTATTGTTTGTTTTACGCAGTGCTTTATGATCGATCTTAATGTGTTATTGTCATTAAAATTGACGAACTAGTTATTATAGTAAGTTCGACGCATTGTTGAGGGAAAAAAGGGGGAGGGGTACAATTGATACTTGCTGAAGGTGGTGTGGTTTTTTCATGTAATCACTTTTGTCGTTTTTAGTTTTGAATGGATGTTTACGTGACAATAATTTGGATGCAACAGTCCTATCACGATACATACATCACACATGCAAACACAACAGACTTAGAAATTCAAAAAACATACTTACAAATCTGACTACACACCAACACATTTTTGTAGTTGATAGTACATTCAGTATATAATAAAACATGTTTTAACATACATTTTGCCAATAAGGACACAGCAGTCAAAACTATTTCAGCATTCATCACAGACTTACAGAAACAGCTGACTTAAAAAAAAATTAAACAAACATACCACTAGATCCGACAAAGACGGTGTATTCGATGTCTGCTATCGTTTGAATGTAAAATAAGAATTTGGTCAATCTTTTACCTTAGGCACTTTTTTGCAAATAAAAGTGCAATAAACGATTTCTTAAAGTCATAATTATGGAAACATTCATTACATGCACAACTGACTTAAAAATTCAAACAAACATACCCATAAATCCGATAAAAAAAAGTTGATGTCTGCTATCGTTTGAATGTAAAATAAGAATTTGGTCAATTTTATACCTCACGCATTTTTTTTCAAATAAAAGTGCAATAAATGATTTCTTAAAGTCAGAACTATGTAAACATTCATCACAGACTTACAGACACAACTCACTTAAAAATTCAAACAAACATACCAATAAATCCGATAAAGATAATATGTTCCATGTCTGCTAAATGATCATTGCTATATGATTATTGTTTTGACTGTAAGATAAGAATTTGATTGATCTTAAACCTTAGACACTTGTTTCCAATAAAAGTGCAATAAACGATTTTTTTATTATCTTCCTAAAGCGGTATTAACTTGCATAAGTTATAAAAAACAATATGAAGACAACACTACAAGAAAGCATGCATCCAAAGTGGTTGCCTTGATTCAAACTAATTAGGAACACCCAAAGCAGAATATTTGAAAGTTGAGGATGTATATCAATCCAAACAGTTTCAGAAAAGAACATATTAAATATACTAATTTAACGACGTGCATAAAAAAATGAGAAACAGTTATTCAATAGAATGGTTTATCATATATTTAGTACAAAATACAGCTATTTTGTATATCTAATAAAGGTGCGTTTTTCCAGTCTGTATCCCCT
Source organism: Mytilus edulis (assembly GCF_963676685.1). Classification (NCBI taxonomy): domain Eukaryota; kingdom Metazoa; phylum Mollusca; class Bivalvia; order Mytilida; family Mytilidae; genus Mytilus; species Mytilus edulis. The sequence goes on along the minus strand of NC_092350.1, from coordinate 25,603,287 downwards.
TGCATGTATCACATACCCCGTATCGCATAGCTAAACCCGTATCGCATACCCCGTATCGCATGGTGAAACCCGTCTCGCATACCTTTTTTTTTTTTTTTTTTTTTTTTACACAAAGTCAGTTTTTTTTTAGTTTTTTTTGCTTAAGAAAAAAATTCCTCAAAATAGGTCAATTTTTTGAATGACGTGATTAATTGGTATGTAACGTCACGAACGTCAAGTTTTCATATTGTATGTGACGTTACGAACATCAAGTTTTCACAACATATTTTTTGGAACACTAAATGCAACTATAAAAATTACAAAACACTCAAATAAATACCATTATAAAACAAAAATATTTTTAAAACAACAGATTATAAGGTAACCCAGGTGCTTCCGATAAATAATTGAGCAGTTATTTTATTAAAGGCTTTGAAACAAGACAAAAGCAGAACTGAAGGTAACCCAGTGCAGCTATGGATTAGAAAACATCTCATATAATATTATACTCTTCTGTTGAAATATATGATAAAGCGTATAATACATGGCAAAATCCGTATCACATGCCGTATCACCCTCGACCAATATCATCCCTCGGGCCTAAAGGCCCTTGGGCTGATATTGATGTCTCGGGATGATACGACATATGATACGGATTTTGCCATGTATTATTCTCTATATATATGATATGAATTTTAGTTGTAGTACAATCTCTTGTGTAACAGACAATAATATTTACATTTCATTTGGTTTTTTAACAGATAACTAACAAAGAACAGCATCATTCGGTAATAGTTAATGGCTTATATAGATTTTCAATATTTGGAATGATATATAGAACCTATCTCCAGGATATTTATGTCGTATATAATATGTATTACAAAAGTTATGAATCATTAACCAGAAAATAAATAATATGATGGGTTGGGTAACAATTTGAAAAACCAACCGATTCCTACAAACGTTGTCCTTCCAGAAGTTCCGAAATAATATCGATATCTAATTTTTCAAATCTTTGCAATTATGATAGAAAGCTGATGATGACAATTCAAATAAACGGAATATTGATGCATGTAAAATATTTGACAAAGAACAAACAAACTACTGAGTGTCGAGGGAGTAACATAAGCATTGAAATTGTAGCTTATGACCGTAGCGAGTCTTAAATTACAACTATTTTTTTTTTAAATATTTGAAAAGTAAAATCACAAAAAAACTTAACTCCGGGTAAAATTTAAGACGGAAAGTCCGTAATAAAATGCCAAAGCTAAAAGCTCCAAAACATCAAACGATTGGATAACAACTGTATTATTCCTGATATTACTTGGTACAGACATTTTCTCATGTAGAAAAAAGGAGATTAAACGTGTTTTATAGCCAGCTAAACCTCTCATTTGTATGACGTTTGCATCAAACTCCATTGTACTGACAACCATGTGTAAATAAACAAACAGACATGATAGGTAAAAATGTCCAAAATATGGGCACAACAGTCAACAATGTGTTATAATCTTAATCCTTATGAAAACAAACCAATATGCCACAAACAAAAAGGCATATAGACAAAGGACATAAGCTTAAATGAAAGACAAGAATACAAAAATTTATATTAAAAGACCATAGCACAAAAAACACAAAAACACAATGGCGGGATGTATAAGTACAGAGTACAAGAACACAAAAAGGTATATCGACAAAACACATTCTCAAAAATGAAAGACAAACATAAATTCTTGTTTTACCATGATAGAACATAACACAATGACGGGTTTTATAACTACAGAGTCACGACAAATGGAAATCACCAAAAAAGACTAAACTGTAAAACTAATATTCATTGAGACAAATAAAAGAATACCATAACACGTTATGAAGACAAATATCAATGTCAGTACCCAGAATCTATACTTCAAGACCATCGTGTCTTATTTATGAAGTTGATACGGAATATTCACCAACATGGTATGCTTTGCCTTTTTGTTCATGATTTACAAAATATGCCGTATTCTATCCAAAAGTTATAAATTTATAGAGGAAAATACCATTTTTACTTTAAAAAGCATTGTGGGTTATATCTTTGAGACTATTTTTCAATTTCACATGAGGAATGGTGATATACAGGGTTAAAAAATATAAAATTTTTGTTATAACTATTTCAAAAAAAAGTCCGAGATTTAAAATTATTCAGAGGTTTTGTAGAATCCACACACTGTTAATACCATTGTGTAAGTAAACAGTTTCACAGTATTTCTGAAGACTGCTCAAAAAGTTTTTGTCAATCTGATGGACAATTATTTAGTCGAACATGCCGATGAGCCGGCAATGAAACATTGTTTGTATGGAATTTTGAAAAGCCTAGGTATTCAATACAAATAAGGTAAGCTCTCCGATTTGTTGTTCAATTTAATGTTCATTGAAGCCATGAAGAATGTATTATTCGCAAAAATCTCATCCTTGTCAAATTAAATGTGTTTTTGTATGTGTGATTACCTGAGTCAAGAGTCCTTGGCAACATGATACTTTTGTTTAAAAACAAATATCAAGGGAAATTCAAAAACGGCAAATCTCTTATCAGATGGGAAAAATCCAAACCTTAAGCGCAATAAAACGATGGAAAACAATTGTCATATTCCTGACGTTGTACAGGAATTTCCTTATGCAGAAAATGGTGGATTAAACCGTAATTTATAGCTAGCTAAACCTCTCACGTGTATATGACAGTCGTATAGAGTACCAGAATATTGATAACAATGTATGAGCAAAACAAACAGATATAGCAGGTAAAAATGTAAAAAAATATGGTAAATTATGGCAACAGTAGTATACCGCTGTTCAACATTGAGGTATAATTTTAATCATTAGGAAGACAAAAAACTATAACAACAAGGAAAAACAGCATATGGGCACTCTCCAGATAAAGCAAATAAGCAAGAATGAAGGTCAAGAACACAAAAAAAAACACCATAAAACAAGAACACAATGGGCGGCATGTATAAATGAGCCACGCCAAATAAGATATTGCCAAAAGACTAAACATATAGTAAAGGTTAAAAAATTTACAAAGACATATAGACAGACCATAACGCTCGTTAATCTCCTTGCTACTCAGACACTGTTGACGTTTACTAAAATTGGTGTTGCAGTTGCAGGGTCATGGAAAGTGAATGACACAAATCCAGTTGAAATCGATATAAACTTACAGAAAGAGTGATGTCCCTTGTTGCTAAGGCTCGTTGAGATAGCACTCCGTTAAAAAAGTTTAATTATTAATGAAATAGAGGTAAGATGGATCCACAACTTGAAGCAATATGTAAGCGTATGAATGCTGATCGTATGAAACGCCTACTGAGTGTTCTACAAAACGAAGAAAGTGAATCTGACGGAGATGAAGTGAATGAACATAATCAAAACAAAGAAAAAATGGCGTCTTTTTCTGAAGTAGTCACTGGTAAAACTCAAAACAAACAAACTGAAAACAATCAATCTGAGACACCTCAAAGAAATAATACCGGAAACTTTGTAAAACCCATCTTTCTGAAAGACGAAGATGTACATGGCTCAGTAAAACCCCCAAGAACTCTTTGGCTCACAAATGTAGAGATATACAATGCCATAGGTACCAAAGTCCCAGCAGAGTGTATTAAAGGTATTCAACGGATCAGAGAAATGTGGCGCCTTTATATGGACAACGAGGAGGACAGACTGTCTTTGTTAGTGACAGGGCTTAACCTGCGTGGCAGGCAGGTGCCCCTGTACTCGCAAAATCCTCGCAATCCTGGTAGGCTTCAAGAAAATACTATTCGTATTAAGGTGAAGAATGTCCCTCTGTCCGCTGACGATGGACAAATCCACAGAGCTCTAACCCTACAAGGGTGTGATATTCAAGACCTTTTCCGAGAATATCTGAGAGTCAACGGTGAATTAACTGCTTGCCAGACTGGTGACAGAGTGGTTATCAGCAAGGTACTAGACAAGACCATACCAAGAAATCTGCAGATAGGCAAATACATGGCTAGGGTTTTCCATGCTGGACAACCTGAATTCAACAGAAGCATCAATTATGAAAACAATGTAAAAACTTGTCATAAATGCTTGAAGCCTGGTCATTTGATATATGAATGTCCAAATGACTGGGTTTGTAGAACTTGCAAAGAAAGTGGGCATAAAATGATAGACTGCCCAACTGACCTTCAAAGTGAACATAAAAATGATGAAAACTCAGAGGTTGATGTTAATGAAAGTGCTGATGCAAATCTACAGTCCAATGAAGCTCAGACAAAAGAACAAATGTCTGAAACAACTGACAAAACATCCAACACATCAAAACTTAAACCATCACAAAATAGCAGTGGATCTAGCAAACACAGTGATACAAGAACAGGTTCAACAAAAAATGTGCAAATATCAAATGTCAGTAACTCAGGCAATGACAAACCACAACAATCAATTGATAAATTTGTGAGAACTCCAAAAAATGCAAGAAGAACCGCAGCAAGAAATCATACCCCACCAACACCTACTGATAACATTGCACCTAAGAAATCAAAAGGGTAGACTAATTTATCACGTTATAGTCAAAACAACTGTTGTAACATATTTCAAAATATTGTATTTTAATGATTTACCACTGAAATGTACTATAATGAACTGAACATATGTTTTTACACTATTTAAAAAAACAAAAACAAAAAATATATAAATGGAAAAAAAATCAAGCTCAAATACAGAGTTTAATCGAAGTAAAGATGAAATATTTAAAAATGTTGGAATGTTATTAAACAAGATATGGTATAAAAAAGTTAATATTGTGTTGAAAACGCTATTAATAAAACTAATATTATGTATTACTATACAAATGTTTGTATTTTTAAGAGGTCAATTGAAAATATTAGAATCAAAGTTATGGTGTTACATAAATTATTTAATAGGTCAAAAGATAATATTTATTTTCAGAATCATGATCAACCAGATTTTGCATAATCATTTGTTTAAGTATTATTGTATGGGAAAAAAAGTCAACCAGCTGTTTTATAAAAACTGGGTTTTCCCTATGCTATATTTAGAAACATTAAATCAGTGTGAAAATCTATCGGATAACAGAAGTTATTCATTGACCAAAACATATAGTTTATATTATACACTTTTATGCTGCTTTATAAATTTCAATCAAATATATTTAGCTGTAAGTACTACACCAATATTATCATGGACATGGGTATGTAGTACTATCATTTTGTTATTCGCCAAATGTATATTGATTAAATTTGAAATGTTCGTATCTGAAATGGAAATGACAATGTACAACATTTATGGTTTTATAGCACGAAGATCAACATGTGAAGTTGAGATTTTATACAATTATTATAAGATAGTAGATGAGGAGTTAATTAAATTATATCATAAACAGAGGTTTACATGTACAATGTCGAGGATGTTATATATCAAGCAATTATGTGCTTACTTGCAATACTGGGTTTTCCCAAAGATATTTTTAGAAATATGTTATAGCAAAAAAAATCGTAAAACTACCTTTAAACAAGAACAAGGTAGATTACATATAGTCATTTTTAAAACCTGTAGCTGTATGTTTGAGAAACAGTTATTTCTTACAATGTATTTGTATAATGTTAATGTGAGTAAATATAATTTCAATATGCATGTACATCATAAAAGCGACACTTTTTGGGACTTACTATTAGTTGATAACAAACACAAACCTTTTGTTGCAAGTGATAACAAAGTAATTTATAAACAAACAAATAAAAACAATCTTGGGTATATATCCAAAATTACTTACCTTATCAGTGATGTGCTCATCTTCAGAAAACATCTGTTTCAGAATTGTAAAAGTAATCCAAAAGATCATTTACGTATGAATTCTAAAACAGGATTTAAATCCATTCGAAGTTCAGGCTTTTCTATAGTATGCCACATAAGCAAAAGCACTTTTCAATTGCAAAATACTCAGTTCATATGTTTAAAAGGTCTTACTCGCACATTATTTTTATTTCACTTATTTTTTAGTGTACTGCAACGTAATCCATTTAAACCGTTAGAGGTAGAAATATTTGTCCAAATTGAACATGTTGAATGCTTTATACACAATGTAACAGGTGATGAAACAAATTTTATGTACCTGGGTACGTCCGTACTTCACGGGTTAATAATTGACATGAGATTAAATAAGGTCGCAAATTTTTACCTGTTGTCAATTGAAAGTTTGTACTTTAATGTTAGAATAGATCATATAGATAAGTCAACGAAATTAAATTACCTTTTAACTAATCATTACAATGACAAATATTAATTTATGTACACTTAATGTTAATGGTATACAAAATAAAGAAAAAGGATTAAGAGTCATAGATTGGGTTAAACGTAATAAGTGTTCCATTGCACTTTTACAAGAAACACATCTAAATGAAGAAACTAGGGCTAGTCTAGAAAAAGAAACTGATTTTATTTTTCACTGCAGTCATGGAACTACGGCAAGTAGGGGGGTAGCAATAGGTATAAACAAGCATGCAGACATTGAGGTTATTAATAAATTCTGCGATAATGACGGAAGACTTATTTTATTAAATGTGAAAATGGATAATGTAATATTGTCTTTAGTTTGTCTTTACGCACCAAATTATAGAACCGATAGAAATTCTTTCTTTAAAAAAGTAAACAATTTTATAAAAGAAAATTCTATAGGCATTACTCTAGTTGCCGGCGATTTCAATGAAGCATTGAAAACTTTAGATAGGAAAAGCTTAAATAAAAATACGAAATTTTCAGAGCCTGTTAATAGTTTAAAAGTTCTTTTAAAAAATCATAATTTTATAGATATTTGGCGTATTTTACATAAAAGCACACAACAGTTTACATGGAGAAGAAAGGATAAGACACAAGCTAGTAGGATAGATTTAATTTTAATTGCAAAAGAATTCCAGTCTCTCGTTGAATATTGTAAAATTAAACCGGCACTGATTAAAGTGACTGACCATCAAGGGATAGTTTTAAACTTTAAGACAGGGGCTTCAGAAAGAGGGAATGGATACTGGAAACTAAATAATTCTATCTTAAAGGATATTAAATATAAAAACACAATCAACAGGGTAATAAATCAGTTCGAAAATCGTATGATCAATAATGACAGTAGCGATATCCGTCTTTTATGGGACAATCTAAAAATTGAAATTAGAGATGAATCTATTCTATACTGTAAAAGAAAATCGAAGTTATCAAGGGAGACAACAAGAAAATTAGAAAGCGAATTAGAACACTTAATGACAACCAGAGATAAACAATTAAAAGAAGATGAAACACTAACAAATAATATTAAACAATTAGAATTACAATTAGACACAATTTATGAATATAAAGCAAAGGGGGCTCAAATTAGATCAAGGGAGAAATGGATAGAACTAGGGGAAAAGAATAATTCTTATTTTCTGGGATTAGAAAAACAGCGACAAGTCAAAAAATCTATTAACAAACTCAGAAATGAAAATAACGAGGTAACAACAAATCAAGAACAAATTTTAGAAATGATTAAAAACTATTATAAAATATTATATACAACCACGGCTCCAGATAAAGATCTACTGCATACATATGTAGGTGATACTATTATGGAAAGGGAGATAAATGTAAATGACTTTAAAGTTTGTGATGGGGAGGTTACTATAGATGAATGTACTAAAGCTATTAACACGATGAAGCTAAATAAATCACCTGGTCTAGATGGTTTAACATTAGAATTTTATAAGACATTCTGGGAAAAATTAAAAACAATGTTGGTAAAAGTTCTAAATAAGGGACATGAGGAAAAACTTCTTTCATATACACAACGAACAGGTGTTCTTTCTTTATTATTCAAGAAAAATGATCCATTATCTTTAGACAATTATCGTCCGATATCATTATTAAATGTAGATTTGAAAATACTATCTCATGTTTTAGCACAGAGACTAAAAAAACTTCTTCCTAAATTAATTAATGAAGATCAAACCGGATATGTAAAAAATCGTTTTATTGGATTTAATTTACGGCAAATCCAAGATATAATGGACTATGCAGAATCAAACGGAATAGATGGGGCTATAATATTTGTTGATTTTACAAAAGCTTTTGATTCTTTGGAATGGGAATTTATGTTAAGTGTTCTAAAGCATTTTGGTTTTAATGAATCATTCATATCATGGGTGGAAACATTATATAAGGGAATACAGACGTGTGTAATAAATAATGGATGGGTATCCGAAATTTTTGAAAACTCTAGAGGAATCCGTCAAGGGTGTCCTTTATCGGCTTTACTTTTTGTTTTATCAGTCGAAATTATGGCCGAGCGATTGAGGCAAACCTCAGACATTAAAGGTTTTCGTGTTACTATAGATAATAAAACACATAGCATTAAAATATCACAATTAGCTGATGATACAACTCTGTTTTGTAGTTCAAAATCAGATATATCTAAAGCTATGAATATAATTGAAACATTTGGCTCTTTCTCAGGGTTAAAGCTAAATCGTAATAAAACAGAAGGAATTTGGATTGGGGCGCTTAAAAACAGCGTAGATAAGATTGAAGGCATACGCTGGACCGACAAACCCGTCAAAGCTTTAGGTATTTATTTTGGTCACGATAAACTTCAATGTGAAAAGTTAAATTGGGAACCTAAAATAGATAACATGAAATCATTAATTAAAACATGGGAAAAAAGAAAATTAACAATGGTTGGGAAAATATTGATCATAAAATCTTTAATATTACCAAAATTTACATTTTTGGCTACTTCGTGTAAAGTTCCAGAGATTTACTTGAAAGAAATTGAAAGCTGCTGTTTCAAATACATTTGGGAAGGAAAAAATGACAAAGTAAAAAGAAAAACACTTATTGGAGAATACCAAAAAGGGGGGTTAAGAATGATCGATTTTGATAGTTATTTTACTGCACTGAAAGCCTCATGGGTCTCAAAATTAACAACAACCAATATGTCGAATTGGAAGATTATTCCTACTAAATATTTTAACAATCTTGGTAAAAACTTTCTTGTTTTTAACATGAATTTAGATAATATTAAATCAATAGATAGACTTGGAAAAATACCCGACTTTTATTCACAAGTAATTTCAAGTTGGGTTAAAACAGGAGGAGGTTTATCAACATTTTCTAATCACTTCTCTAATATTAGAAAACAGATTATTTGGGGAAATAAATATATTAAATATCGCAACAAATGCCTGTTTTTCCCGAACTGGGTTAAAAGTGGATTGATTTATATAAACGACATGTTGGATAGTAAAGGAAATTTATCCGAAAGTTTTATTTAAAAAAAGTTAATTAATAAAACAAACTGGATTGCAGAGTTTAAGATGTTAAAATCCTGCATCCCAAAAGAATGGATGCAAGTTTTAAAAAAAGAAAACTCCGTTAAGAGTAAAATCAATATATGTAAGGTTAAATTAAGATGGCAAAATAAACAAATTGAAACAAAAGATATCAATAATAAAATACTCTATAAAACTTTAGTAGATACAAAATATACAAAGCCAATCGGTATCAACATTTGGACAAGATATTTAAAATTAGAATACGTACCACAGATGCCATTTGTATATGATTTTATATTTAAAATTTTAAAGGAAAATAAGTTGAAAATTTTCAGATGGAAACTGCTTCAATATATCATTCCTACAAAGCAGCTACTATTGAAGTGGAAAATATCTGAGAACGATAAATGCAACTTTTGTAAAACAAAAGAAGAAGATTATTTGCATTTCTTTATTACATGTTCATTTTTGAAAGATTTTTGGGAGAAAGTACATTATCTTCTAGCCAAAATGAATTTTCAAAACAAGATATTGGCAAAACATATAGTATTTGGATACAAAATATCAGATCAAGGCTATAACGGTTTAAATTATTTCTTGACAATTTTAGGTTTTTGTATTTACAAGTCGTACTATGTGTCAGAGCAAAAACTGAAATTTTTAGATGTGTATGCTATGTTTATAAAGGAACTACGAAGGTTTATGAATGAGAACAAAACAATATCTCATAATGTATTTTTCATAAAGTTAAAAAGGTTGATATAATTGATGGAAAAAAAATAATGTTTATATTTATTTATATTCTGTGTATTTTCCTGGATACTCAGAAAGTATTTCACAGGGATACTTTATTGAAGCTTGGACAATGAAGTAAAGTTGTAACAAGCAATTTGATGAATAAAGAATATTTATTTGTTGTAAAAAAAAAAAAAGATATAAACTTACAATTTCAAAATTTAAATCGTTATGATTGTCTTAAAACATATAAATGATATAATAATGAAACACAATAAGAAAAGTATGGATTGCAAATGGAAGGATCATCATCAGTACATATGATTGTGAAATTAAATGATCTGGCTTTTATGATCTTTTTGTTCAAGAAGTGTCTGAGGAACGTTGATTCAGAATTAAATCAGAAGAATTCTTCCAGGAGAGGCACCTCGACAATTTCTTGACAAATATGTTGGTTATACGAAAATCTAGCATAATGATCACTTCGTAGTAGAATGTTCTGTATCATTCGTTCAATATCAACAAGTTATGCTGTATGTTACCTAAAAGCAATAGACTTATAGCGTGTGCTACTATTTTTTATACTGAAAAGAATTGCGAATCATATCTCTCTCTCTCTCTCTCTCTCTCTCTCTCTCTCTCTCTCTCTCTCTCTCTCTCTCTCTCTCTCTCTCTCTCCAAGAATATTAGTAAAATATCAATCATTGCTGTTTATACTCATCTAAGATGATTCTGAAACATCGAAACAAGTTGAACATTGATATTCAGAGTGATGTTTCATCTGAATCCTGGCCAATGCCATTATTTCACAATTTTATATTATAACTATGTATCACATTTATATACGACAGCAATTTTCACGTTGCGACAGGAAATTTACAGAACTAATAACAGACCCTTGTGTACTTGGTAGTGATTTTTCATGAATAACAAATACATTTTCATTCCCAAATCACATTACCAGGAAATAATATATAGATTTTATGCCTGTGATTGAAACTTACCATCTTATAAGTGAAGTATATCGTCTTGTTTTATTTGAGAAAAAGACTTAATGACATTTTTAACATATAGACTTGTTTGTTGATCATAATTTTTTTCTGAGCGTTCAATTTTAACTAGCAATGATAACTGCTACCAACAAATCATTTAATGTAGATACCATTAAGATCTCTTATGTCGCAATTTCTATCAGATCAATTACTTTCTGTAGGGTTGCCATACCCGAATGATCGTTAAAGATTTAAAACAATATGTTTCAGTCTTAACACGCCATATGTAGAATAAAATATCAATATCAAGTTGTGTTAATAACTATTAATGTCGAGTTAGCTTTGAACTATATACAAATGATTTCTATAGTTATTGTCAGTTTTATACACTGTTGATCAGCCCCAATGTAATTCACTAAAAATTTAAGATAATAATTTTATCATCAAGTTCTTTTCTTATTTTATGTTCGGCTATATTCAAAACATTGTTATGATGCAATGTTCTTCATAAACCTTGCAGAAACAATATTGATACAAATAAAATTGATCTTGTAATAAGCAAGCTAATCACTTAAATGATATAAAAAAAAACCTCACAAAAACTATCATGAATAATCTGGTGCTTAAAGTTATGTTTTTTTTTTATTGATTCTGCCTAACTTACTATTGGTTCAACTGTGTATTATACTTTAGACAAACAGTCAATTAATTTAGATTTAGATGTTCCAATAAAGTAAAGAGGAAGTGGCAAATACTTTGTAAACATTATTTTAAGAGAAAGATTGTTACAGAGCGAGATATATTACACTGATGAATAAATATATTTAGAAAATAAATGACAATATGAGTGACAATATTAGAAATTAAAATACTTTTAAAGTCATTTTGAACACAAAAATCTATTACAACTATGATTTTTTAAGAGTTGAATAGGATACGTTTTGAAAACGAATATATACTATTACACTGAAAATGACACGAGTTCGTTCTTCAACAATGATACACCTAATACAGTTTTAACTAGAAATTTCAAAAATGTCAAAAAGGCGACACAAGACAAATCGCAAATGATAAAATGAAAATATACATTGACATATATTACATTGTTCAATATTGATTTTGATACGGATATATTGCTGAAGACCTTACTAATTTGTTATGTGATACCAATATTTAAGACTAGATTCGAAAAATTACCAACCATTAATCTTATTGATATACTTTTAAAAGCATTAATTTCTATTCTTAATTCTTCATGCGAGTTCATAATTTATTAAGTTAAATAAAAAACAGGCTTTTAATTTGTTTACTTTACTACTGATTGTCTCTTCTTTATATTCACGTTTTGAATTTCTCTGAGTTTAAAACATATATTTTATCGAATGGTTTAGTCAAATTAAAAAGGTAAATTCATCTCATAGAAAACAGTCAGCCAACGTAGTGCATCTAAAATTGATTTAATGGTGTAATACCACCAAATTATTGTACGTCACATCCGGTTGCAAAAGAACATAAGTCGAAATTCCCCCCTTTGTATTTGACAGTTGTAGGTAACTAATCCTACATTTTATTGCAGTAAAACATTTCTGGGTCTTGAACATATATCTTGGGTATTTCAGAGCACCATTATTTTTTTTATTTGGGGTTTCTATAGAATATTTTGGAAACTTCAGTTTACATGGTTTCAAAATCTTGACACATTTCAAAATAGGGGGAACATTTGATAGGTCACTTCCAGTGATGGTTATTTTCTTATATGCAATGATATGTTATGTGGATTTTTTCTATAGTAATGGACAAGATAAAACTATACTCATGTCAAGTATTTCTTTATCTGAAATAAAAATAAATTCTGCACAATTTGTGGAAAAGTGCAAATTTAACAAAGACTCCTAATAGGGGGAAATCAATGATGGTAATACACCTAAACATAGGAAATGGTCTTTTATAAAAATATTAACACATTGTTAGGTTTTAGCAGAAAGGTTTAGAAGACGAACTGTCTGAAAAGTATGGTAGACATGACTTCCTATTTACCTCTCGTTTTTGTTCTTGTGTTTGTATTTTAAAAGTATTAAGTATTTTTGGAATTATATTACGTGTTATTATTGCAAGTTAACGTTTTGACAAATGTATGTTAACTTTCAATATATTGAATAATTTTAGAAATGAAAATATGTCTTTATCAAAATTTGAATGGTCACTGCAAACACGCACATATCGATCCAACTGAACAAGTTAGAAGCCATAACTGATGCTAGGATACTAAACCCCTCACGGGAGGGATTGTGGTTGATTTCATATGATGAAGACATAATCTGTCAATCATTGTAACTGAGGTTAGTACCCATAGTAGTCCCGTGTTAATGTATATACCATTGTAATTTCGCTTAGTTTCCATTGTTACCTATTATGACATTGGACTCCGACTTCTTTTAAACTGAGTTTAAAATTCCCATTCCCTTAAATATAGATATTATAATAAAAGGAAAGTACAGAAAAGGTAAGAATATGGTCGTCCATAATGCCGCATAACTTGGGACATAAAATCGCACAAACACAACACGACGTTAATTTTAGTGAACGTCCTAAATTCACGTATTAAAAGAAGAACAACGATCACTTTGAATTCGATTTGTGAAGGAAATTTCAGATGGTTAAATATCATTGGTAATTAGATATTAAAGTATTTTGTTAGATAACTCTTGTCTAAGTATATACGGGTATTGTTGAAATATTCAAAAAATGGCATCTATATCGTTTCATATGTACCGAATAAGGCCATTAAAACCAATTATATGTAGTAAATTACAAGGCAATACAATCGGTGTTGCATTTGAAGTGTATTGCTTAACCTTTCTAGGCATATGATTTCACTCACGATTTTTATGGAAACGGCGCTTCACAAATTTCAGTGTGTCACGTTCGTTATTTGTTACTCCTGTTTTTGTCCGTCCTCCTGTATTTGGTTTCTGTGGTTCTGGTTTATGCATTGTCATCAAAACTATGAGTGAATGATTCCTAACTCGACGTTGTTGCTTTGTTTTTTTTTGCTATTCCATTTGTATATTCTTGTATCAGGATAATAAAAAATAAAAAGAAATTACAAATTCTGTCATCAACAACAAGTGTGACAGATTTTAATCAGATTGGGTGAACTAATCTGCATAGATTGTAAAATATGTACCATAATTGTAGGTTGAATAGGCTTGTTAAATCGATCGTTTTATTTTCATCAATAAATGTCAGCGGCTTAAACAGAAGTACTATGAATTCACATCTGATCGTCAATTCTATACACGTTGAGCTATCGCCAGGAAATGAAATGATTACTTCTAAAACTATGTAATACTCGACAGTAACTAGCCTGATTATTACTTATTTTATCTGTGTTGGGTCAGTAATTTGTATAATAACTTTTAATCAATGCGATCTTAAATAGCCGAAACTTCTGCAATAATACCATTGGTAAAGAACTAATAATGGTGCAACTTTATACTTTTTAAAAAATTTGAAAATGGAATAAAATAGGACAACAAATACTTCAATGCAGATATTTCTAGTTCAAGGATTTAACTGAAAGTGAAAATGGCAACAAGAAAAAGAATCGACAGAGCATCCAGTGTTATAATGAAGAACATTGTTGTCATTAGTTTTATTAGTAGTATTCTGAATACCGTTCTTCTGTGTATATCAGCATCAAAAGGTAAGAATCCATTTTTCCTTTTACATTCTTTAACATCTTCCAGTTTATACTTACTTGTATTACGGATTCATAATAAACAATCCTGATAAAAAAAAAATGTCACCGGTACAACTACTATGCATTGCTTAAATCGAAGTAGAGAATTAGTTCTCTCTTTTTATATACATAATAGGATTTTCAATTAGAGGCCATACACAAGACTCCGTTCCGTATGTGTTTATAGTGAACAAATGAGTTTCGAACGACAATGTTTCATAGATTGAACATCTGGTTGCATATCAGCAAGCCAAGCACTTGGAGTTTGGTTTCAGTATCTGTGACCATTCTTTGCTATATTACAGTGTTGTTTAGTATCGTCTTCTTATTATCTGTAAGGTTAAATGTTTGTCTTCGTACCCATGTCTATTATATGTTCTTGTGTGTACCCTTTGTTGTTACACTGATTGAGATAACAATGAGAGGATGAATATCAAAACTGTAAAAAAAATTACTAGTTTCCCTCCGCTGCATCATGTGAATGTTTATGTACATTTGTGTGTTTGTACAGTTCAAGGAGTTAATCGGTTGTGGATAACGTCCATCGTTTGTAAGTAGATTTAAGCAATAGCTGTTGTAACACGCTCCACAGATTTTTAGAAATACCGTTGTCAAAATGGTTAAAACATGTTCTTTAGAATACCGTTGTCAAAATGGTTAAAACATGTTCGTTATATAAAGTTTCATAACATCGAGAATCAAATAAATGGCCATGTGCAAATCGAATATTATCTATGCTGTATACGTCATGTCGCCCTTCTATTAATGTTATGTACATTAGTTGCTGCTCCAAAGCAGGAACCCTACAAGTTGTTATCTTATATTTATAATATGAGTTATTGCTGAGACATTGGTTGTGATATCTGATATCTTTATTCAAATCATACGTTAAAATTAAAGAAATTAATCTCATTTGAACTTTAGTAGTTTTACTCGTGTTGTTAGCGGCGAAGGGAAGAGTGCTACAAATTTTCTAAACATGTTAAAAATCAAGACAATACACTTGGGTTTCATGGTCTTTTATTTGCTATGCTATGATTACACCCCTTACAATTTTAAAATGGAGGGAAATAAACTAACAAAAACAACAACACACGATTGATTATTTACTTCTGTTTGCTTTGATAAGTCGCTTTACTTTTGGTATTATATGTAATGATTAGATGAAAACATAATCCTAAATGATAACGAGAATTAATATATTTTAGGATGGAGACAAGCCCTCTTTGCGATTTGCATGTTATATTTTCGTTTAATTAGGCATTTATTATTACAAAGAGCTTATGGTGTTAACTTGTAATAACCTCTCACTTAATATATTATAGTAATTAACATCGCTAATGTTAATGTTCGTATACTCTTTAACATCAGAATTTACAGACTATACCGTGAAGGATACATTCTCCTATTCACTATTATTTATGTTTGTTCTTTTTTCAAACTGAACAAAATATAAGTATAATTGATGATATTTGGAATACGAGTACATTACACCGAAATTTCAATTTATCAAAGATATGTTAGATTCTGTATGCAGTAAACGCTACCTTGAAGTAACAACGCTGATTCGAATTCATTTCTAATGTCTGCTTTAATCGTTTTGGAAATAAAAAAAGAAAACAAATATTTTGGCAAGCAAATGTACGGAGCAAAAAGAAAAAAAAAAAAAACTGCATACTAGAAACAGCAACAAGAGTAACATGTTTTAGATATAAGGTCGCCTGTACTACTCAGTCTGTCAAAAAACGGACTATTATGAAAGATAGGGTGTCTCTTTAAATAGACACAATCGATTAAATACAGTAGATTCAGAATTTTACTGTCCGGACTGTTCCAATCACTTTGCATTAAAACAGCTTCTTTAGTGTCCTGTTGTAAGAAAACATGACTGATCCTATTCAACATACTTCCTGTTCAACAAGAATCTACAAAATTTAAGCATTACTTTATTTGTCGTCGTGCTAAAATGCAATATAAGATGACAATGGAAGCAAGAAAACAACTCCCAGTATTTCCTAGTAGATCTATGGTGAACTGGAATACGTGATGAATAATTCATCAAGCATCCAAGAAAACAGTATACTGTACATCAGCACTTTGATTATAATACATATATGGTCAATGTTATTAACCAAGCATGAATTAAAAAAATAAACCATCATTTAAGTTTCGCGGCAATAGGAATTTGAACACAAATCATTTGTTTAGTAAAAGAAACTATATAATCACATTAAATGAAATCTTCTTACTAAATTGTTTTAGTTAATAATTTTTCAGAATTAAATTATCAATAAATTCATGATAGCTACCGCAGAATTACATAACATTGAAATTTTATTTCAAATGTGATTTTTCTGCACTTCGCAAACCACTATAATTACTCTTTTGATTTTGTTACATGAGATAATTATAAAAAGCCTCTAATGTTCCTGTGATAATTCTGCACATATATAATGGTTTTGATCAGTTCGTTATAAAGCTCAAAGGTAAAATTTTAATAACATTGAACAAATTCTTTATCTTGACACCAGGAAAGAATTAGTTACATTGTAACTGAATATAGAAATCGACGAAATTCACTGGAAAAGTGAATATATTATTGTCATGTGGCCAAAGTAACATGTGAGCATAGAGAAGAATGTTATATAGATAAATAGAATAAAGAAAATAATTAAAATAGGAAATCAGGGAATTATAGAATGTTAATTTAAGTCCCACGTACATATAAGTATAGCATGTTCCAATGCTATTATGGAAAGTTTTCTATTATTACCAATATAACACTCAAACCATTAAATCAAAAGGTTTATTTTAATTATGTTGACCATATATCATTGTGTACTAAATACAATTGTACCACTTCCATTGTATCACATGAAAAGCTGTATGATGTTGAAAATGTTGTTCTTAGAAGTATACAGTATCTCTAAGTAAGTAAACATGTACGCATTGGCCATAATAATATTGATTTGTAAATCATAGTGGTTTGAAGTAAATAAAAAAAGTGCACGTTGTTTGTAAAAAGTAAAATCACAAAAATACTGAACTTCGACGAAAATTCAAAACGGAAAATCCCTAATCAAATAACAAATTCAAAAGCGCAAACACATCAAAAGAATGGACAACAACTGACGTCGTACAGGCATTTTCTTACGTAAATAATGGCGGATTAAACCTGGTTTTATAGCCAGTTTAATCTAAAGGTATTTTTTTTGTAAAATCATGATGGTTTCACGTTAGTAAAACAAATCGCGCGTTGATCGCCTTCCTATTAATTAAACAAATCATAGTGGTAACACTTAACATGGCAGACCTTTTGTTTTATTGACTAAAAAGAGTTTCACGTCAAACTATCAGTAAATGTATCGATATCAAATTCCCAAAACCATATGATGAAATTAATAGCAGTGTGTGTTAGAACCTTAATCAAGACATTTATGAAGCCGAAGGAAAGACTTACTGGACAGTCCAAATAGCTAAGGTTAGATAATAGCAAAGTTAAGGTCACAGTTTAATGTTTACCCATGTTGTAGATTGCCCTAAACTGCAATTTGATCAAGTTAGGAACACTTTAAGTTTTTATATAAAACATGGATACGAAGGTCGTTCCGAGCTTAATAAAAAAAGCAATTCAGTTAGATAAAAAGTAAAATCACAAAAATACTGAACTTAGAGGAAGATCAATTGGGAAAGTCCATAATCACATGGCAAAATCAAATAACAAAACGCATCAATTTGTTGTTGCATAAACATTTTAATATGATACTGAAACTCGTGCGGTTATACATTTTTGCATTGCCGAGGGATTTAAATCTATAGGTGTTCTTGATTGTAAAATTATACAATACATGTGTATTTTTACTTGAAAAGTAGCTTAAATGAAGCGTGTTTATTTCAAACGATTTCCACACCAAAATACTTCTGAGAACACCACCATTACAATAGGTTACAGGGTACAGAAATTAACAAAACTAATGCAACATGCAAGTTTTCATTTATTAATTGCAGATTCAAAATGAAAGAAACCTGTCAATAATAAATTTTTGTGTGTAAGATGACAACAAGGCGACGGCAAACATTTTCGTACACTCTTTGTGAATTAAATGTCTAGGAACTATAAAAACACGTCAACAAAATATCTTCTTTCGTGATGTTTCAATCAATATGATTATAGGAAGTGCTAATTTCACGCTATATTGAATTGAAAATAAAACCATTACATTATATATTGGTCAATGTATTAATTACAATATTGTAGACATCTTTTGTGCTATTAGTTCTTCCAGTCTACTAGCAAATTAATCATTAATAAAATATCTTAAAGTTGCAAGTCTGAAGTTGCATTGTCATTTTTGATAGTGTAACACTGCTAGCTCAACTATAATAAGTAGCACTATACCTATGTTTGCTTCCTATATTAGGTTTTCATGCCTGGTGAACAGGAGTAATTTGCACTTGACAGTCCAATGGGTCGGTCATCAAAGTTAAGTTTAATGGTCAGGTCTGTTTATCCGACTGGACTGTTTCATCTTACCTTGACGAATGTCCTAATTGATTGTTGATTGCCTATTGTACAGTACCAAATATTTCATGCATGTATAGAACAAAAACAAATTATTTTTTTACCATAAAAATATCATGCAATAAGGATCTACCAGGATGGAGAGCAAGACATTTGGACTGCTACAGGAAAGTGACATGTAGACTTTTATCTAAACATGTTAATTTTTCTATACCAAGAACAATATGGACCAGACAAAAGTTTTCATAACTTAGAATGTCCCCACCTACTCATAATAAGTTATGATTTATTATTAAAAAATGCAAATAGTACATAAAACAATAACAACAGTTTACAGAAGTTACAAAAAAATATTCACAATATCTTAACAAATAAGAGTTCCATGTCACAATATTATTTATCAGCAATCTAAACTATATAAATTGATAAGGAAGAAAGAAAATATATACTTATAGGTAAAAGAAAGTAATCTCGAATAATATAGGAACGTATTTTGATTCAGAGTCATTCATTTAGTCGGACAACATGCAGAATACTTCTCCAGTCAATCTTATTTACCAAACATGCATTAACATTATAAACCAGCATTTAAGATTCGCGGTTAAATGAATAAAAAAATCATTGTTTAATAAAAAAAACCTATATAATCGCATTATACGAAATCTTCTTTCTGAATTAGTTTAGATAACGATTTTCAGAATAAGATTATAAATAAATTTATGATTTATACCGCAAAATTACATTACATGCAAATCAAATTTCAAATATGACTTTTCTGCACTTTTATACGTAACTATAATTCATTCGATGTCAATTTATGAGATAATTAAAAGCCTATAATTTTGAGAAATTCTTCGGACGCGTATGGCATGTTTGGCATGCCACAAAACCAGGTTCAACCCGCCATTTTTTCCTTTAAAAATGTCCTGTACCAAGTCAGAAATATGGCCATTGTTATATTATAGTTCGTTTCTGTGTGTGTTTCATTTTAACGTTGTGTTTCCGTTGTGTCGTTTGTTTTCTCTTATTTTTGAGTGTGAAATCACATTACTATAAGACGTGTCACGGTACTTATCTATCCCAAATTCATGTATTTGGTTTCGATGTTATATTTGTTATTCTCATAGGATTTTGTCTAATGCTTAGTCTGTTTCAGTGTGTGTTACATTTTAATGTTGTGTCGTTGTTCTCCTCTTATATTTAATGCGTTTCCCTCGGTTTTAGTTTGTCACCCCGATTTTGTTTTTTGTCCATGGATTTATGAGTTTTGAACAGAGGTATACTACTGTTGCCTTTATGTATGCTTCCGTAATATTATGATATTAAAACGGAAATACTTGATAATTTTATCCTTATAATCTTGTCGTATGAATTATCAATGAAATAATGACCCACGTTGATTTATATTAAAAAAAAGAATCAAATTATCTAGCATTTTCAAACTTGGAAACTGATATGCGATTTAATATTTTAAATCTTCATGATAATATGTAAAATTACATACATTCAAAATAATTTTGGTTGTTATTGAAATATTTTTTATATTTTAAATATCTTCAAATGTACCATCAAACAAAAATCGTACGCTATTCTAATGCTAAAACAAAGACAATATCAGCTTTGTAGTTTGGGTTTCACCTAGTCGGAGATCGATCACGGAAACCAACGACCACTCACACTCGAGATATATAAGCTTCAACAAGATCCCAATTATGTGATATAATTATCAGACAACAACGGACGATAGGTATTTAGAAAGGATAAACCAAATTATAGAAAATAACAAAAAACGCAATTCCTTATAAAGTTTGGTATTAAGGTCAACTTTGACATTTACATGTTGCCTAATCATCTTCAGTATTGATTAAAAGATCTAAAAAGTTGTAGTTATTTGGGTGTTGATTGATATGAGTCTTACACAGCGATTGGGAACACATTTGCAATAAGAGTAGCTCAGACAATCCAACCAGCATACAAATCACTTCATATTATACTTTACTTTTCCAAAACAACTATGAATATTATCTACAATACACCGAAAGCTTAAATCATTTCAATAACAGTCCCATTAGTGAAACAATTGTAGATTTTGTTACCAAAAGATACCGTTACGCTTAGCTTTAGGTAAACATTTTTTGTATCTGTATTTAGATAAATGTATAGTTAATCGTCATTGAAATGGACACGTTCCATTGATTGGATCATACAGAGTGAGAGAGAAAAGTAATGTGAGTTAAACATTTATGGTATTCAAATTTCAGATTACATTTTTCGCATCTCGCTACTCGGCTGTATATATTTATTTGGAAGATTGTATAATGGAAGCTAATGAATATACCCCTGATAAATGACTCATACTAATTGATTTCACTCTTTCATAATAAATATCAAAGATAACATTGTAATAATATAGAAAAAAATCGTAACAATCGTCAGAGAAGGAAAGAATAAGATATACCCTTCCGGAACACCTGAGATCACCCCTAGTTTTTGGTGGGGTTCGTGTTGTTTATTCTTTAGTTTTCTATGTTGTGTCATGTGTACTATTGTTTTTCTGTTTGTCTTTTTCATTTTTAGCCATGGCGTTGTCAGTTTGTTTTAGATTTATGAGTTTGACTGTCCCTTTGGTATCTTTCGTCCCTCTTTTATACGAAAATAGAAATAGACGAAATTCACTAGAAACATAAATTTATAATTGTCATATGGCAAAAGTAAAATGTGAGCATAACAAAGGATGTTATATAGATAGAATTAGGAAAGTAATTAAGATAA
This sequence comes from Mytilus edulis, assembly GCF_963676685.1. Lineage (NCBI taxonomy): Eukaryota > Metazoa > Mollusca > Bivalvia > Mytilida > Mytilidae > Mytilus > Mytilus edulis. The sequence continues at coordinate 25,581,225 of NC_092350.1, read as the reverse complement.
GAAAGCATTATAGCATGTCAGTTGTAAGCCCACCTACCTACATAAGTATAGCATTTTCCAATGCGATTATGGAACGTTGTCTATAATTACCTATGTAACACAAAAACCCTTAAATTAAAGTTTTACCTTAATTCTGTTAACCATATATCATTGTATACTAAAAAATTCGAGTGCACCACTTCAACTTTATCACATGAAAAGCTATTTGTATGATGTTGAAAATGTTGTTCTAAAAAGTATACAGTACCTTTAAGTAATAGTAAAAGTTCAATGATAAGTTAATATTGATATTAAAAGACCTCTGAACAAAAAGGGGTGTTCAGATCCCTGAGTCCGAAGGGCGAGGGGATTTAAACAGCTCTTTTTGTGAGGAGGTATTTTAATGTCAATATTAACTTAATCATTGAACTTTTACTGACTTACAAACCGGCAAAAATATAAGAAAAGTACATAAAAAGCACTTGCAGAAAACTAATTCCCCTGAACTGGACGAGTCTTAATATGTTCAACTTGAATGATAGTTAAACAGTACTCAGACGGATATATACAATTAACAGTTACAAAATTGAAATGAAAACGGACCGATTTAATGACATTACATCATATAATTTATGATAAAAAAAAATAGCATCTAAATAACACCAAATGCTAGTTTTATAAAATTAGGGGGTAAATTTATACTTTTTTTGCCAACTTTTCAAAATAACGATTTCTTATTTAATAAATCACGCAATCAAAACCCCATATATACCTCATTTATAACAGACCAATGAATAGTATGCCCAATAACTACATGCTATATATACTTGGTGTTTTTGATCAGACAGTAACCATGAAATAGATTCGTAAAGATCAAGACCTTAGAAAACAGTAAGGAAACTCTTCCAACAATTAGCTGTTTAAACAGCTTGTTTCGAAACTTCTAACCGGACAGACCTAGATGCATAAGGTCCTTCACAATATTCATCCGGTAAATGTTCCTTTTATTTCTGATTTGGTAATTTAGTAATTTTCCTACATAATGTTAAAATGCAAAATAGTTAGTTTTGTCTATTCGTTCCAATTAATTAATAGATCTTACTTTATTTGTGTTTTAAAAAAAATAAAAACTATGCATACAAACTTCAATGAACAAAACCGTATTAAAATAGGTTTCACTGGCCCAATCAAAACGTGTGAGGTGAGATATATTCGCAAGTTCAATGCCTTATATGAAAACAAACTTTTTAATATAGTCGTCCGTTATTCCCTTTTCAAGTCTAAATGAAGCACAAACACCTTAAAAAACTTTTATCTTTCTTAGATATATCCTTGCCTGACAAAAAATAATCATATGTTATAAATCGTATTAAAACAGTTACTGTAGATAAGAACCATAGTAAAAAAATATTTAAAACTTTTTAATAAGCATTCAGTTATGTGATAAACTGAAGAGACCCCCCCCCCAAAAAAAAAGAAGAAAAAAAAACAACAACAAAAAACAAAAAACAACAACATAAAAATATAAATGGAAATTGTAAATCATAGCATTTTTCAAGATCTTGTGTGCTAACTACTAGTACAGAGATATCAATTAAGTTGATTGATTGTTGTTTGCTTTACGTCCAGTAACAAATAATTCATGCATGTTCATGACTATAACACATACATTTTAAATACAATAGGTAGGTCGTACAATAGGAGGTCGACAGTGAGGTTGGACGTGAAACTTTAAAATACCACTAGAAAATGAGGGTATATTGAATAAGGAAAGAAGTTTAGACTTGAAACAGCTTGCAATATTCGGACCACTCAAATAATAGGTGCAAGAGCTTTTAATTTGCAGAGAGCGTTGAACCATAAAATCTACCCTAAGGTCGATCATAAATATAGCAAGATGTGGTGTGAGTGCCAATGAGACAACTCTCCATCCAAAATAACAATATATAAAAGTAAACCATTATAGGTCAATGTACGGCCTTCAACACGGAGCCTTGGCTCACATCGAACAACAAGCTACAAAAAAGGGCCCCAAAATTACTAGTATAAAACCATTCAAACGGGAAAACCAACGGTCTAATCTAGATAAAAAACGAGAAACGAGAAACACGTATAAAGTACATAAACAAACGACAACTAATGTACATCAGATTCCTGACTTAGGACACGTGCACACATTTGCAGCTCCATGTTTACGTGTCGGTTACAATATAATTTCACGCATCCAATTTAGGTTAGATACTTTTAGCTCGCTTTTGTAACTGTGATAATTTGTGAAGGTGTATTGTGTCTGTCTAGTGTGGGGTGTTCGCCTCGAGAGCGGGAGGTCATTTGTTCGAATCCCAAACGGGTCAAACAAAGACGTTAATTAAATTGGTATTCTATTTCAACGCTAAAAAGGTGGCATCATAGAGTAAGAGCACAGACTGGCCGGCTCAAAGTCGGAAATGTGTCCGGGTCGGGTGACTTTTCTTCATACAAACTAATATCTTGTGAACTTATATACGATAAAAAAAAACCGACTCAGATTGTCAGTCTAGTAAAAAAACGGGGTTAATACTCTTATTATAGTTACATGTTATCATCCTGAATATTAATTTTATTTGCCGCTGGTCGTTATTCATTATCATTATTTATTATACCGTAGAATTATACAGTGAAGTGTTTTTCTATTACTGGTTTATATTACAACTTCTTAAATTTTCACAGATAAAAAATATGGCAGGTGAAATTTTTCAACCAAACACTTGTGGTTATCTTTGACGGTAAATAACATTAAATCGAATGTGCCTTTTCGGATATATAATATTTGACGGAAAAATATTATTGAATTAACTCTGTATAACTATTATTTAGTCATAGGTCGGTTTTGAGCTTATTATTCTGTATTATATACGCATGATCTTTCTATAAAAAAAAAGACCGAATGTTGACACTAAATATTTTTATTTATCTGCGTCTTTGGGTTGCTGTCGCATTAATGTATACCTTCATCATCCTTTTATTCAAAACCAAATGATTCGCTTCGGTATAGAAATATTGACATCTCTGCAGCTCTCCGGTCCCATAGTGTACCCTTGCTAAATGGGTGCGTTCGTGTGGCTTATTGGATATATAAATACGCAGCTTTGTCCGATCAAAATATAATAGGAATGCATATCCGATGCCTGGTGCATTGAGAATTTCATGCTATTTATACCGTAAAAAACATTAAAGGGAAAGACGATCTACGCACAAGTTGAATGATTGAAATGTGTAAACAACAAGAAAGGTCAGCTAAATCTTTTCAAATTAGTCGCATGGCTGATTTTAACAACATTTTGTGTGACTTTTGCTTGAACAATAGTAGATGAAAATAAATATATAACAAAACCGATCAGCAAGACAAATTAATATAAAAAAATGAAACGCCCAAAATAAGTTGAATCTTTTTATAAATTGTTGTCAACCTTTTTTATAACTTTTTTTGCTTTTGCGACAACTATTATACCAGTCTGAGATACAAATAAACTTGAAACATCAAATGTTGTCACCTAGACGAGACAGCCGTCATTGTACGCTTCAACATATGAGTTATTGCCACTCAATGAAGATTGTTTTTCTGTTCTAGTCCCCTCCCTATTAGTTTTGCTGGGAATAATACAATGTAATCCCTGATGTGTACTACGAAAACATTTTTTAATGTTAAAAAATAGATTAAATGCAAAGAGAAAAATGATGGAAGAAATGCTAAGATTTACGCATCAAAATTCAAATGTAAATAATAATAAAATATATAAAAGTTGGAAAACTGTTTGAGACTATAATCAACAGAGGACATATGATTATACATCACTAAATGGAGCTGATTAATTTATTGCTCCTTTGTATCCAGTGGCAAATATGCCATGCATATTCACGACTATAGATGATAAGTTGATCAATCTGAAGCAAATGCTTACAAATTTAGAGTGGCACTTTTTACAATAAGGCAGAGCGTTCTCTAGAGGTAAAACGTAATAGAATAGATTTGAACCCTAATGATCGAGCTCGTAAGTTAAACTGTTAGCCCTCCTTTCCTCTTTTTCTCCACGAAAGACGATTGCCATAAACAAAACGGCATGAATTTACAATCAATAACGGCCACTGTAAGTAAATGAGATATTGACTTTTTTTTATAAATAAATTCCTATTGTAGCCAACATCTCCCGGTTCGGGGCAGGTTATTATTTCCACAAAATACCGCCTGATTATTGATCGGAGATATTTAAGCAACCAAAAGCACTTTGAATCAAACAAGTTCTAAAATTGTAAATTAAGGTAAAATACCTGGGTGTTTTTTCACGATCCTATTTCGGACCCCCTGATTTTAAGAGGGCGTATCCAATTAGTCATGCCCGATTAACTTTAAGAAAATTGAACCTCAACTTAAAGACCTACATCGGGTAAATAAGTTCGAGGTAAAATAAGTAGACAATAGAAATCCTTTGTGAGATGAGATCGTCCCAGGTTTTTTAGATAATTATTTTGCGTTGAATAACAATGAAAAATGCACGAGCAGACTTGAAAGCTAGCTATAAAACCAGGTTTAATCTACCATTTTCTACTTGCCTGCACGAAGTCAGGAATATGATAGTTGCTTTCCATTCGTTTGATGTGTTTATGCAGTTTTGATTTTGCCATTTGATTAGGGACTTCCGTTTTCAATTTTCTGCAGAGTTGAGTATTTTTGTTGTTTTACTTTTTACAATTACCGTGCACTTTTTGCATTCATTTTAAACCATTATGATAAACAAATCAATATAACTATGATCAATGCGTACCTTTTTACTTACTTAAAGGTACTGTATACTTCTTAGAACAACATTTTCAACATCATACAAATAGCTTTTCATGTGATAAAGTTGAAGTGGTGCACTCATATTTATTAGTATACAATGATATATGGTTAACAGAATTAAGGTAAAACTTTAATTTAAGGGTTTTAGTGTTATACTAGTGTGTATGCTTACAATACAGTCGTGTTTAAAACTGTAAATAAATGAATGGATATCAGATTCCCCAAATCATAAGATGAAATGAATAGCTTTATTAAGAAATTTATGAAGCTAAAGAAAGACTTACTAGAAGGTTCGATTACCTAAAGGTGAGATGACTGCATAGTTGAGGTCACATTTTTATGTTTACTCATATTGTAGATTGCCATCAACAGCAATTTGATGAAGTTATTGTAAACTTTCAGTATTTATGTTAAAAATGGTAAGAAGGTCATTCCAAGCTTAACAAAACAAGTTCTGATATGTATTTGTTGTGGCATAAACTTTTGAATATGTTATCAAAATTTGTGCGTTTATAAATTGTTACATTTTCGACCATCAATGAATTTCAATTTTTAGGTGTTGTTAATTGTAAAATTTTACTACACATGTTTTTTACTTGTTTCTATGCAAAAGTAGCCTGACTGAAGTGTGTTTATTTCAAACGATTTCTTCACCAAAAGATTTCTGAGAAAAACACTATTACAATATGTTACAGTGTACAAAAATTAACACAACTAAAGTACCATGCAGGTGTTCATTTATTAATTGCAGATTCAAAGTGAAAGAAACCTTTCACTCATAATTTTTGTCTGTAAGATGACAACAAAAGACGGCAAACATTCTCGTATACTCTTTATGTAGTATAAAGTCAAGGAAATATAAAAATACAAAATAGCTCCTTTTGTGACGTTACATTAATATGATTATAGGAAGTACTAATTTAACACTTTATTGATTTGAAAACAACACCATTACATTATATATGGTTGTACATGTCATTAAACCGTCAATTGGTTAATGTATTATTCACAACATTGCAGACATCTTATGTGCTACTAGTTGTTCCAGTCAACTAGAAAATTAACCATTAATAAAAATTGATATCTTTAATTTGCAAGCATGTAATTTTTTATAGTGTAACACCGCCGCTCATTTTCATTTTGATAGCGTGAAAAAATATTGAAATTTCGTATTTGTATTGTTGGCTATAGGTGTTTGTTTATATGTTGTTGATATTTTCCTGTTTCTCCTTCTACAACGAAGGTCGTAGAATACGAGACTGTTGTGTGCTAATACTGCTGGGTTATATATCAGATGACCTTAATACTTCATACCTTGTTTACAGATACATTTTATTTCGAAATTTTGTCGGTTAATGTGTTTATTGTCTTGGCCCTCAGTGTAGGATTAAGTGACTGCTACCTTAATTATAAAAAATAATAAAATACCTATGTTTGCTATAAAAGGGTAATTCCAAAGTCTTCACACCAGAGTCATTTGAGCATGACAGTCTAATGGGTCGGTGATCAAAGTTAAGTTTAATGGTCAGGTCCGTTTATCCGACTGGCATGTTTCATCGTACCTTGACTTATGTCCTAATTGATTGATTGTTGATTGCCTAAGGTACAGTACCAAATATTTCATGCTTGTCTAGAACAAAAACAAAATAATAGTATTTACAATATATAGATCATGTAATAAGGATCTACAAGGATGGAAAGCAATACAGTTGTACCGCTACAGGAAAATGACATGTAGACTTTTATCTAAACAATGTTATTTTTGCTATACCAATAACATAATGAACCAGACAAAAGTTTTCATAGCATAGAATGTCCTTTCCTACACATAATAAGTAATGACTTATTATTAAAAAATGAAAATAGTAAATAAAACAATTATAAAAGTTTACAGAAGTCACAAAAACATGTTACTTTATCTTAACAAATAAGAGTTCTACATCACAATATTATTTATCAGCATACTAAACTATACAATTGATAATGAAGAAAGAAAATATATATCAATAGATAAAAAAAGTTTTCTCGGATAATGCAGGAACGTATTTTGCATATCGAATGCATCTATCACATTGAACTAGAGATAAAGGATACAACAGATACAGTTAAGTCGGCCTCATATCTTGACTTACATCTAGAAATTGACCATGAGGGTCGATTGAAAATAAAACTTTACGACAAAAGAGATGATTTCAGCTTTCAAATTGTGAAATTTCCATTTCTAAGTAGCAACATTCCAGCAACATCTGCATACTGTGTATATATCTCCCAGTTGATACGATATTCCCGCTCTTGCATTTCCTATCATAGTTTTCTTGATAGAGGGTTGTTCCTCACAAGGAAGCTATTAAATTAAGAGTTCCAAGTGGTGAAGTTGAAATCATCTCTTTGTAAATTTTACGGACGCCATCACGAGTTGGTTGACCGGTATGGAATAACCATTTCACAAATGATATCGGATATGTTCCTTACGTCGTAACTACAGTCCCCTTCCCTTTCATAAATGTGACTTACCGAATTAGACTATTTACCGGATTTGTCATCTCATAAGCAACACCACGGGTGCCACGTGTGGAGCAAGATCTACTTACTTTTCCGGAGCACCTGAGATCACCCCTAGTTTTTGGTGGGGTTCGTGTTGTTTATTATTTAGTTTTCTATGTTGTGTTATGTGTACTATTATTTGTCTGTTTGTCCTTTTCATCTTTAGCCATGAAGTTGTCAGTTTATTGTCGATTTATGAGTTTGACTGTCTCTCTGGTATCTTTCGTCCCTCTTTTGATTCAGAGTAAAATATTCATTTAGGAGGATAACAAGAACATAAGACAATATGAAGAATACTTCTCCGGTCAATTTTATTTACCAAAGGTGCATTAAAATTATAAACTAGAATTTATGTTTCGTGGTTATATGAATAACAAAAATCATTGTTTAGTAAAAAAAAAATATAATCGCATTAAATGAAATTATTTTAGATAATAACTTTTAAAATTAGATTATAAATAAATTAATGATATCTACCGCAACATTATATTACATGCAAATTTAATTTCAAACATGACTTTTCTGCACTTTTATACGTAACTATAATGCGATGTTGATTGATGAGATAATTAAAAGCCTCTAAATTTGAGGAATTCTTCGGATGTGTATGATATGCTTCCGTAATATTTAAAAATTAAAACGGAAATACTTGTAAATTTTATCCTTATAATCTTGTCGAATGAATTATCAATTAAATAATGACACACGTTGAATTAGATTTAAAAAAACTCATTTTCAAACTTGGAAACTGATATGCGATTTGATATTATAAATCTTCATGATGAAATGTTAAATTTGGTACATTAAAAATAATTTCTATTTATAAACTCGTAAGCATTGATATACTTCTTATATTTTAAATATCTTCAAATGTACCATCAAATAAAAAATCGTACGCTATTCTAATGCTAAAACATTGACAATATCAGCTTTGTAGTTTTGATGTCACCAAGTCGGAGATCGATCACTCAAACCAACGACCATTCACACTCGAGATGGATGAGCTTCAACAAGATCACCGTTATGTAATATCAATATAAGACAACAACGGACGATAAGTATTTAGAAAGGGTAAACCAAATTAAAGAAAAAAAGCGCAATTCGTTATCAAGTTTGGTTTAAAGATTACAGTAAGAGCTTTTTGATGATCGATTATAATTTTAACGGATAATCGACAACTTTGACACTTAAAAATTGATTTTATTGAGTTAACATATATATAATATATATAATGTGGGTTCATTTAGAGGGAAAATGTAACCTTATTCTCTGCAGTACTGATTAAAAGATCATAGAAAATATATTTATTTAGGTGTTGATTGAATTAAGTCATACACTGCGATTGGGACTAACAATACAGGAACAAATTTGCGATAAGAGTAGCTCATACAATCCCACCAGAATCCCAATCATTTCATATTATACTTTATTTAAAAAAAAAATTACTATGGATATTATCTACAATACAACGAAGGCTTTAATCATTGCAATACAAGTCCCTTGTAGATTTTGTTACCAAAACATATAGATTTATGTAAACGATTTTTGTATCTGTATTCAGATAAATGTATAGTTTATCGTCATTGTAAAGGAAACGTTTCATTGATTGGTTCATACAGTGAGAGAGAAAAGTAATGTAAGTTAAACTTGTATGGTATTTAAATTTCAGATTACATTTTTCATTTTGAGGATAGTCTAATGAAAACTACTGAATGTACCCCTGATAAATGGCGCATAATAATTGATATTACTATTTCGTCATTACGATCAAAGATAAAATTGTAATAATATTGAACAAATTCGTACCCATCGTCATTGGAGGAAAGAATTAGTTACTGAAAAGAGACATAGACAAATTCACTAGAAAAGGAAATTTATAGTTGTCATACGGCAAAAGTATTAGGTGAGCATGAAAAAGGCCGTTATATAGAGAGATAGAATTAGCAAACCAATTTAGATAGGAAAGGGAATTATAGAGTTTTAAAAATCCCAGCTACATATAAGTATGACATGTTCCAATGCCATTATGGAGCGTTGCCTATAATGACCTATATTACACTTATATCGGATATGTTCCTTACGTCGTAACTACAATTCCCTTCCCTTTCATGAATGTGACCTACCGAATTAGACTATTTACCGGATTAAAATTTTGTAATTACATAAGCAACACGACGGGTGCCACATGTGGAGCAGGATCTGCTTACCCTTCCGGAGCACTTGAGATCACCCCTAGTTTTTGGTGGGGTTCGTGTTGTTTATTCTTTATTTTTCTATGTTGTGTCATGTTTACTATTGTTTTTCTGATTGTTTTTTTCATTTTTAGCCATGGCGTTGTCAGTTTGTTTTAGATTAATGAGTTTGACTGTCCCTTTGGTATCTTTCGTCCCTCTTTTAAACCCATAAATCTAAAGTTTTATCTTAAATTGTGCTAACTAAATATCATTGTATACCAACATATATGATTGTACAACTTCAATTTTATCACACGAAAAGCTGTATAATGTTTAAAATGTTGTTCTTAGAAGTATACAGTATTTCTAAGTAAGTAAAAAGGTACGCATTGATCATAGTAATATTGATTTGTTAATCATAGTGGTTTGAAGTAAATAAAAAAAGTGCACGTTGATTGTTTAAAGGTAAAATCACAAAAATACTAAACTCCGATGAGCATTCAAAACGGAAAGTCCCCAATCAAATAGCAAAATCAAAAGCGCAAACACATCAAACGAATGGACAACTGTAAAACAACTGTCATTTTCCTGACTTCGTAAAAGCATTTTCGTAAGCAGATAATGGTGGATTAAACCTGGTTTTATAGCCAGCTAAACCTAAATGTATTGATTTGTTAAATCATGATGGTTTTACGTTAGTAAAACAAATTGAGCGTTGATCTTCTTCCTATTGATTAAACAAATCATAGTGGTTGTTTACTATAAGGGGTTTTACGCCAGCTAGACAAAAAGCGCTTTGATTGTATTAACTTTGATATGTTAACATCGAATTCATATATACAGGTATATTTTTAGAATTGTGTTGTCAAGTGTGTATTCATTTCACAAAAAACAAATTATGTGATGTTTTCATCCCTATTCAGATCGATCATGAATTGTAATTTCCTATTATGAAAAGATTACATTGTATAGCCTGCCTATTATAACCTTATAATTATAATATACGCTTCTATATGAAAGTATGTTCAATATATTTGATGTGATGTAGCACAGTCATGCGAACCAAACATTTATTGATGGTTCCTCGGCCGTAGTCAAGGCTAGTGTAATAAAATCATGCCTAAATAATGTTATTGTTTATTGACTTCATGATTCGACCTGATGTCAATTTTAATCATTTTTCTTGGCACAATGAAAAATTCAGATGATTATAAATAATAAAACAAGAAAGAGTGTAGATCTCATAAAAAGGACATCAACAAAGAGGATATCCGACGATCGTGAAACTCTCATCCGGGCATCAATATGTAATTTAGATATTCATTGTCTATTTACTATCAGTACATTGGGTACAGAACAAAATGCCTGCCGATCGTTTGTTTTTGTCCTTCAAATGAGATTAAAACCTTGGCCAGTAATGTATTTACTAGAAAATCACGATGATGAATTTGACGAAACTCTTTATAGCTCATTTAAAAGATGACACCACAATATTACAGACAATGATGTCAAATGTAATGTCTTGAAGACATCTTTTAATATGCTATTCCTTTTGATGATTTGGTCTTATAGCTCTTCGAATGTTTAGCTTCTTATATAAACTTAGCTTTCAAATATTACTAAATATAATATCTCTTCTCCCCTCACAAGAAAGTATAATCGAAAATCATCATTTTACTAAGAGCTATACATTGTTCAACTTCAATAGTCAATTGTTATTTTTAGTCAAGTAACTTATTGAATTATTTTGATTTTTTATGTACTTATTATATCTCTCAATATAATGGTGGAACATGCTTATTCAACCTGTATGAAGTGACCCTTCAAGAACTGGAACTTCTAAAAGGAAGCAATTGATGCATGTTGTTTTATTAGTTTACGAGATAATTTTTGTACATCCTGTATTGTCGACCTCGTTCACTAGTAGATTTGAATTGGTATTTCTCTATATCTGTTAAAGTTGAGTCTTGCAGTCATTCTGCAGTTCTGTCTATTTATCCTATATATCAAAATGATGGACAGACACAAAGGATTACTGAAAAATCATCATTTAAGTACAAAAGCTCTTATAAAGAGTTAAAGGAGGATTTCAGTCAAATAATTGTCAGTTTTGTAGATTAAGTTGCTGATCACTTTTCTGTTAATGGGTTCTGTCTATTCCTTTTAGATTTTAAGGGAAAACAGGCTATATGTTTTACCTTAAACAAAAAAAGCAGGTATTTCATCGCATGTATATTGCCGATAGAGACACGTGATTAAACAAATATCAATACCCTGATCTCATCCTCGCATAAACTCTACCCTAAAATAAATAAATTAATGCCAATGATGTTATTCCTTTTTCCACCGTAAAAACCATTTTCGAACTTTGTTATTTAAGAAGCTCTGCAAATATAAACTGTGCAAGTATATAGCACTTCATTGCTTTTCAAATATGTTTGCATATTGCGATGCGTTTGATATTATCCTTCCATGAGAATGGGGAATTGGTTGTTGTTCCTGCATTATTGTGTTAAATGCAATCACTTTAGATGATCAAAATAATATCATGAGACATTCGTGATAATGAATAATGTCATTTGATATCACTATTAGAATTCATGCAACGATGACCAATGATTCTTTGTTCGTGTATGAAACTATGAAATCAAACAAAATCAAACAAAATCATTATGTAATCGTGTCCAGAAAATAAGGTTCTTGCACTTTAACATAATTCAAACAGCGGCACGACTTATAAATAATCATGTTATTAGAAAATAATCAAGTATTCCAATACCTTTGTTCTGAAGTACAAACACAAGGAGAATTGGTATGACTGCAAATTATACAAAGATCTTTCAGGTTTATAACCAAAGAAAATATGCTTACACTTTTGACAACTTATTGCATTTTCGCATTTTTTTAGCATTTTCGACCATCATGATTTTATGGTCTTTTAATTGCTATGCTAGAATTACCCTTCTTTTCCCCTTAAAAAAGAGGGAAATCCTCAACAGAAACAATAAAAAAAACGACTGATTATACGCTAAGTGGCTTAATTTTTGGTATCATATGTAATGATGAGATGGAAAAAAAATTGTCAATGATAACGAAAAGAAATATACATTTGAATGAAGACCAACCCCCTTTGCAATGTGCATGTTATATTTTGTTTCATTAAGCATCACTTATTTCAAATAGCTTATGGTGTTTTCTTGCAATTAAACCATGAACATACATCCACTATTCACTTTTACTGATGCTTTTTATTTTTTTAAACTGATCAAAATACTAGTATATGTAGAACACGGGTCCAATAGATCAAAATTTCAATTGATAAAAGAAATGTTAGATAACTATAAATACATTGAACTTCAAATACATGCATCCATCGAAGTTCTTTGCATTGTGTATACAACAAACGCTTTCTTGAAGAAATACATGCATAAATTCAAATACATTTCTAATGTCAAAATATCTTCATTGATTTTGAAATCAAATAAAATACGGTATACGTTTCTATAGGAAAGGGAAAATTATCATATGAAGCAAATGTATCGGGAATTTCACTGCATTTTGGAAACAACAACATTTGTAACTTATTTTAAGAAATATGGCTACCCGGTATTTTCCATCCTGAAAAAAACATTCATTATGAAGGGCAGGATGTCTCTATACACAAACACAATCGATTAAATAAATTAGATTCAATATCTTCCTGTTAAGATTGTATCATTCATTTTGCATTAAAAAAAATACCGATTTTTTTTCTGAGTCTTTCGTGTACTGTTTAAAGGAAACATGTCTGATCCTATTCAACATACTCGCTATGCCGTCCAAATCTACAGAATTAAACGATTACATTATTTGTCCTCGTACTAAAATGCAGATAAAAGATGACAATGGTCGCAAGAAAACAACTTCAAGTATTTCTTAGCAGATCTATTTTGAACTGGAAAACGTTATGAATAATTCATCATTAGTCCGAGTAAACGGTAAACTGTACAGTATTACTTTGATTAGATATAGGAAGATGTGGTGTGATAGCAAATGAGACAACTCTCCATCCAAATAACAATTTAAAAAAAGTAAACCATTATAGGTCAATGTACGGCCTTCAACACGGAGCCTTGGCTCACACCGAACAACAAGCTATAAAGGGCCCCAAAATTACTAGTGTAAAACCATTAAACTGGTATGTCCAATGTTCATCTACAAGGGCATGGTCAAACATACCTTAACGTTTTATTAAATTTCAAGGTTTTAAGTAAGTCTTCGTATTTCATGAGTATTGCACAATACCACGATATCGTAAATGTCCAAGAAAATTTGTGTATATGATATCAATACAGTCGTGTTACAAACTGTGAATAAATGAATCGATATCAAATTGATAAAATGAACAGCAGTGTACGTAGGGCTTTTATTAAGACATTTATGAAGCCAAAAGAAAGGCTCACTGAACTGTCCGATTAGCTAAATTTAATAGATGTCAATATAGATAAGTCATCCTTTTATGTTTACTCATATTGTAGATTGCCCTAAACTTAAATTGTATGAAGTTTTTGCTAATCTTTATCCATTAAAAAAATGATAGGAAGGTCATTCAAAATTTAATAAAGAAAAAGGTAGTACAATGAGATATGTATCTTTGTTGCATACACTATTTAATTTGATAATGAAATTCATGCGTTTCTAATTTTTTGCATTTTCGACCATCAAAGTATTTTAATTTCTAATTGGTCTTAAGTGTAAAATTTTATTACACATGTCTATTTGTACTTGAAAGTATATGAAATAAGCTTACAGGAAGCTTGTTTATTTCAAACGATTTCTACACCAAAATACTTCCGAGAAAACCACCATTAGAGAAATTATCAAAACTGATGTACCATGCAAGTTTGCATTGATTAATTGCAGATTCAAAGTGAAAACAAAACTTTCAATAACAAATTTTTGTGTTTGATGAAAACATCACGACGGCAAACATTTTCGTATACTCTTTATGTATTATAAAGTCTAGGAAATGAAAAAAAAATCAAAAAAATTTACTCTTGCTGTGATGTTTCAATCAATATGACTATATGAAGTTCTAATTAAACACTTTATAGAATTGAAAACAACACTTTTATATTATATATGGTTGCATGACCCGTCATAAAACAGTCTATTGGTTAATGTTTTAATCACAATATCGCAGACATCATTTGTGCTATTGGTTGCACCAGTCCCCAAGTAAATTATCTATCAATAAGATATATCGAAGTTGAAAGCATGACGATGCACAGCCTTTTCTTTTAGTATAACACCACCGCTCATTCTCATTGCAATTAAGAGCATATCTTATTTATATATTTTGTTGGAATGTTTGCCTTTTGTTGACAGCGTAAAAAGCGTTGAAATTTCGTATTTGTGTTGTTGGCTATAGGTGGTTCTTTTTACGTTGTTGATATCTTTCCCTGTTTCCCCTCCTGCAACGGAGGTCGTAGAAAAAGATTGTTGTGTGCTAATACCGCTGGGTTATATATCAGATGGCCTTAAACTTCATACCTTGTTTACAGATACATTTTATTTCGAAGTTTTGTCGGTCATTTGTTTATTGTCTTTGACCTCAGTTTCAGGATTAGGTGACTGCTACCTCAATTATATTAAGTAATAAAATACCTATGTTTGCTATATAAGAAAATAAGTGTTATTACATTGGTTGCAATGAATAACATTGATTTCCCAGTGAAATACAAAAATCGATAACTTCACTTTTGAAATACACGTGGTTATTTCACTCCTCTGACTTCTTACAACAATAGGCGTTGTCAACGTCGGATCAAAACAAATTGTGAATTCGTAGAAAAAGATATAGTTCCTTACATTTTCTTCTTTAATTTCATAACAAAAAGCCATTTGCCAATGTAATAAAAAGAATAACTAATAAAAGAATTCAAATATCGAAAAATATTCAATTCGTGACCGAACAACACTGATAATTGATATCGTGGTAATATGAATAAAATATAATTGTTTTGTAAAAAAAAACTATATAATCGCATTAAATGAAATCTTCTTTCTAAATTATTTTAGATGATGATTTTCAGAATTAGATTTTAAATAAATTTATGATATCTACCGCAGAATTACATAACATGCAAATTTAATTTCAATTATGACTTTTCTGCACTTTTGTACGTAATGATAATTAATCTCTCGATGTCGATTTATGAGAAAATTAAAAGCCTATTATTTTCGGAAGCGAATGATAGTAATATTGAAATCTTTAAATGGAAATATTTGTAAATTTTATATTTATAATCTTGTCGTTTGAATTATCAATTCAATAATGACCCACGTTAATTTATATTTTATACAAAAAAAAAAAAAAATTATCTAGCATTTTAAAACTTGGAAACTGATATACGATTTATTATTTTAAATCTTCATAATGAGATGTAAAATTTCATACATTCAAAATAATTTCAATTCATATACTGGTTAGCATTTATATACTGTTTACATATCTACAAATGTAACATGAAATAAAGAATCGTGTGCTTTTCTAATGCTAAAAAATGATCTAGACAAAGACATCAGCTTTATAGTTGAGCCTCAACAAGATCCCCATTATGTGATTTCATTTTAAGATTACAACCGAAGATTAGTTTTTAGAAAGGGTAAAAAAGAATAAAAAGCGCAATTCGTTATAAAGTTCGGTATTAAGGTAATATGTGAGAGAATTTTGAAGATCATTTTAATATTTAACGGACGATCGTAAACTTTGACACTTACATGATGCCCTTATCATCTGCAGTATTGATTAAAAGATCGAAAGAGGTGTAGTTATTTGGGTTCACATTTCATTGAGTCATTAACTGCGATTGGGATTAACAGTACACGAACATATTTTGTGATAAGAGTAGCTCATACAATCCGACCAGAATACCAACCAAAATTGTAGATTTTGTTACCAAAAGATATCGTTACGCTAAGATTTAAGTAAACGATTTTTGTATCTGTATTCAGATAAATGTATAGTAAATCGTCATTGAAATGGAAACGTTCCAATGATTGGTTTATACAGTGAGAGAGAAAAGTAATGTGAGTAAAACTTGAATGGTATTTAAATTCCAGATAACATTTATCGCATCTCGCTACTCGGCTGTATATATTCATTTTGAGGAATTGTCTAATGGAAACTTATAAACCAACCTGTGATAAATCTGCACATAAATAATGTATTTATCATTTCGTTATAAAGATCAAAGGTAACATTTTAATAACATTAAACAAATTTGTAGCCATCTTCATACCAGGAAAGCATTAGTTAACTGAACATAAAAATAGACGAAATTCACTGGAAAAGGTTATGTATTATTGTCATATGGCAAAAGTAACATGTGAGCATAGAGAAGAACGTTATATAGATAGATAGAATTGATAAAGGGATTAATATAGGAAATCAGGGAATTATAGAATGTTAGTTTAAGTCCCACGTATATATAAGTATAGTATGTTCTAATGCGATTATGGAACGTATCTATAATTACCAATATAACGCTTAAACCCTTAAATCAAAAGGTTTATCTTAATTTTGTAAACCATATATCATTGTATACACTAAATACAGTTGTACCACTTCCATTGTATCACATGAAAAGCTGTATGATGTTGAAAATGTTGTTCTTACTGTTGTTACTAAGTAAGTAAACATGTACGCATTGGCCATGGTAGTATTGATTTGTTAATCATAGTGGTTTGAAGTAAATACAAAAGGGTCATGTCGATTGTAAAAAGAAAATCACAAAAATACGGAACGAAAATTCAAAACAGAAAATCCCTCATCAAAGGTAAAATCAAAAGCGCAAACACATCAAACGAATGGACAACAACTGTCATATTCCTGACCTCGTACAGGCATTTTCCTAAGTAGAAAATGATGGATTAAACCTGGTTCTATAGCCAGCTAAACGTAAGGGTATTGTTTAGTAAAACAAAGTGCGCTTTGATCTTCTTCCTATCAATTCGTCAAATAATAATGTTTCCACGTAACATACGCGTTGATTGCAGTGATATTGTTTTATTGACTAAAAGGGGTTTCACGTCAGCTAAACCAAGTACGCGTTGACTGTAGTAATTTTGATTTGTTTACATTGAAATCATAAATAAAGTGCCTTTTTTTACATTTGTGTTGTCAAGGGTGTGTTTATTTCACGAAAACAAAGTATGTGATGTTTACATCCCTTTTGCAGATCGATCATAAGTTATAATTTCCTATTATCTTAATCTTAAAAGATTAAATTGAATAGCCTGCCTATTATAAACTTATAATTATAATATACGCTTCTGTTAACTTAGATAACCCAGAAGACAATGGTTTCAATGAATAACTCTGAAAGTACGTTAACTGTATTTGATGTGATGTAGCACAGTCATGCGAATCACATATTTATTGCTGAATCCTCGGCCGTAGTCAAGGCTAGTGTAATAAAGTCATGCTTCAATAATGTAATTGTTTATTGACTTCATTATTCGACCTAATGTCAATTTTAATCCTTTTTCTTGGCACAATAAAAAATTGAGATGATTATAAAACAAGAAACAGTGAAGATCTCATTAAAAGAACATCCACAAAGGGGATATCCGACGATCGTGAAACTCTCATCCGGGCATTAATATGTAATTTAAATATTCATTGTCTTTTTACTGTCAATGCATTGTGTACAGACGAAATTCCTACCTATTGTTTGTTTTCTGCCTTCAAATGAAATTAAGACCTTGGCCAGTACCTTATTTACTAGAAAATAACGATGATGAATTTGGTGGAACACGCTTATTCAACCTGTACGAAGTGAACCTTTAGGAACGGAAACTCCTTGAAGGAAACAATTATTGCTTGTTTTTTATTTTTTATTTTATGAGATGATTTTTGTACATCCTGTATTGTTGATCTCTTTCACAAATAGATTTGAATTGGTATTTCTGTATATTAGTTAAAGTTGAGTCTCGCAGTCGTTATGCAGTTCCATCTATTTATCATATATATCAAAATGATGGACAGACACATAAAGATTACTGAAAAATCGTCATTTGAGTACAAAATAAAGACAACAGTAGTATACCGCTGTTCAAACTCATAAATCCATGGACAAAAAACAAAAACGGGGTAACAAACTAAAACTGAGGGAAACGCATAAATATAAGAGGAGAACAACGACACAACACTACAATGTAACACACACAGAAACGAACCAAGCATCAGACAAAATCCCACGAGAATAACAAATATAACATGAAAACCAAATACATGAATTTGGGATAGACAAGTACCGTGACACGTCTTATCGCAATGTCAATTTACACTAAAAAAATAAGAAAAAACAAATGACGCAACGTTAAATTGTAACACACATAGAAACGAACTATAATATAACAATGGCCATATTCCTGACTTGGTACAGGACATTTTTATAGGAAAAAATGGTGGGTTTAACCTGGTTTTGTGGCATGCCAAACAACGCACTTTAATGGCAATGTTAAATATAACATTGAAATGACAACATAATATTAAAGGACTACAATACAAAAAAATAAGAGAACGTATTAGAAAAAGAAACACATGATTAATGAATAACAAAAAGCATCAGGTTTAAAATTCAATACGCCAAAAACGCGCCTCGTCCAAACGAGACTCACCATTGACGCCCAGATATAAAAGATCGAAAGCGAAAAAAAGTACAAAGTTGTACAGCACTGAAGATCAAAAGTTGAAAAAGGTTGTGTCAAATACGGCTATGTTTCTATGCTTTGGATAAGAACATCCTTATTATTTAGAACAATTAATGCTATTGCAAACAGTAAATTTTATCAAATGAATATAACAGATATACATAATGAAACTGAAGTATTAACTCATTACATAAAACAAACACGAATACATAACACAGAATAGACACACCCGACTCAGTCCAGGCCTCAACGCAGTAAATTATGAAAATGACGTCACATACAATGGTGAAAAGGCATTAAAAATTACGTCACATTTGAATATATGAAATTTCGGAAACAGGAGAAAAATGACGTCATATATGAAAAACTATATCTCAAAAGTAAGATAAAATTAGGATTGATTAAAGATTATAATAGAACAAAATACTGATATTGCATTTAAACACAATGCATATTGCAATACTTATTAATAGCAATTAACTATAATATATATATATGTCCAGTTTGTTATGAATCCAACTTCAAACGTAAATTATCGTACAGATTACGTTGACCAAAATTAAATCTAATAAATGACGGCGACGATTAATTTTTCTTTCCATAACACATAAATATAATAGAAAAGACGTCAACACGTTTGACAAAATCCGATGAGAATTACAAATATAACATTAAACATTTAAACTAAATACATGAATTGGGGATAGACAAGTACCGTAACACGTCTTATAGTAATGCGAATTCACACTCAGCAAAACAGTCACAATCGGGAATAAGCTCTTATAAAGAGTTAAGGAGGATTTTAGTCACATAATTTTCATTTTTGTCGATTAAATTGCTGATCACTTTTCTGTTAATGGCTTCTGTCTATCCTTTTTAGTTTTTAAGGAAAAAAAGGCAATATTTTTTACTTTAAAAAAAGAAGCAGGAATTACATCGCATGTATATTGCAGATTGAGACACGTAAGCTAAAACAAATATCAATACCCTGATTTCATCCTAGCAATAACTCTACCCTAATATATATAAATTTATGCTCATGATGTTATTCGTTTTCCATCGCCAAAACATTTTCGAACTTTGTTATTTAAGAAGCTCTGCAAATATAAACTGTGTCAGTATATAGCTTTTCAAATATGTTTGCATCTTGCGATGAGTTTGATATTATCCTAACATGAGAATGTGGAGTTGGTTGTTGTTCTTGTTTTACTATGTAAAATGCAATCACTTTAGATGATCAAAATAATAGCACAAAACATTCGTGATAATGAATAATGTCTTTATATCAATATTGCAATTAATGCAACGATGACTAATGATTCTTTTTCCGTGTATGACACTATTCATTCAAACAAAATCAAACAAAATCATTATGTAATCGTGTTCAGGAATTAAATTCTTGCACTTTTACCTAATCCAAATAGTAAAATATAGAATCTAATTTATTCAATCGATTGTTTTTGTGTATAGAGACGCCCTACTCCTAATAAAGAATATTTTGACAGGATGTACAAGTAAGGGTGGTCATACCTCTTTACATAAGTTACAAATGTTGCTGTGTCCAATATGCAGTCATTTTCCCGATTTATTTGCTTCCCATAATCATTTTCCCTTTTCTTAAGACATATAAATAGCGTATGTTTATTTTCAAATCAATTAAGAGAATTTTACATAAGACTTGTATTTGAGTTATTGAATGGGTTACTTCAAGGGAATGTATTTATAGTGCAAAGAACATCTATGGATGCATTTATTTAAAATCAAATGTATTTGTTGTTATCTAGCATTTCTTTTATTAATTAAAATTACTGTCTATATAACTTGTGTTCCACGTATCATACTTATTATACTAGTATTTTGTTCAGTTAAATAAATAATATTTTACTATTAAGATTATATCACTCATTTTGCTTAAAAAAACCCCAACCGAATCATTTTTTTTCTGAGTCTTTAGTGTACTGTTTCAAGGAAACATGTCTGATCCTATTCAACATACTCGCTATGCCCTCCAAATCTACAGAATTAAATGATTACATGATTTCTCCAAATACTAAAATGCAGGTAGAAGATGACAATGGTCGCAAGACAACAACTCCATGTATTTCCTAGTAGATCTATGGCGAACTGGAAAAACGTTATGACTAATTCATCAATCGTCTATTATGTCAACAATATACTGTACATCATCACTTGTTTAAGCTGTTATGGCCAATTTTTCACTTACAAGGTTATGGCCAAACATTCCTTTGCGTTTTATAAAATTTCACAGTTTTAATTAAGTCTTCGTATTTCATGAGTTTTGCACAATACCACTAGATCGTGAATGTCCAAGCAAATTATTGAATATGATAACAATGCAGCCGTGTGTCTTACTATAAATATATCGATTTCAAATTTCCCAAAACATATGATGAAATTAATAGCAGTGTCGTTAGAACCTTTATCAAGACATTTGTGAAGCCAAAAGAAAAATATACTGGACAGTTCGACTACCAAGAGGTTAGATGACAACATAGTTAAGGGCACACTCTTATATCAACTCATATTGTAGAAAGACCTTAACTGCAATTTGATAAAGGTTTTGTAAACTTTAAGTCTTTACATAAAAACTTTGTTAGGAAAGTCATTCCAAGCTTAATAACAATACTAATAATATTTCAGTTAATTATATATATTGTTGTTGCATAAACTGTTTAATATGCGCTTATATTTTATTGCATTTTCGACCATCATGGTATTTCAATTTCTTGGTGTTCCTAATTGTAAAATTTTACTACACAATCATGTCTATTTTTACTAGATTGTCTGCCAAAATAGCTCAAATAAAGCGTGTTTATTCAAACGATTTCTGCAAATATATCTGAGAAAAAACCCTACACTATAACAATAGGTTACAGTGTACAAAAATTAACAAATTTGGCGTTACTAATAAACCATGTTTTGATTTTTATAATTGCTGATTCAAAGTGAAAGAAATATTTTAAGAACAAACATTGGCGTGGAATTACCAAACAAAAAACAACCGACCACAACAACTTCTTCCATACATTCTTTGCATCAATATGATTATAGGAAGTTCTAGTTTAACTATATAGAATTAAATACACCACCATTATATTATATATGGGTGCATGACACGTCATAACACTATATATTCGTTAATGATTTTTTAATCACTACACCGCAGACATCTTTTAAGCTATTGGTTGTACCAGTCTACTAGTTAGCTGTCCATTAATAAGATATATCGAAATTGAAAGCATAAAGAGTCACGGCTCTTTTTCTAAGTGAACACCACCACTTATTTTCATTGCCATTCAGTGCTTTTTTATTCATATATTTTGTTGGAATGTTTGTCTATTTTTGACAGCGTTAAAAAGTGTTGAAATTTCGTATTTGTATTGTTGACTAAAGGTGTTCGTTTTTAGGTTGTTGATATTTTTCCTTTTTCTCCTTCTGCAACGAAGGTTGTAGAATACGAGACTGGTGTGTGCTGATCCTGCTTGGTTTTATTTCAGATGACCTTAATACTTGATACCTTGTTTACAGATACAGTAAAACCTGACTAAACCGAAACCTTTCGGGACTTGAGATTTTGTTCGGTTTTGGCAGGTAGTCGGTTTTATCAGGTTCACAATGCATAAAATGTGATATGAATGGTCTTCAGAACAAGTTTGGATTGGACAGGTTTCCATTTTATTCAGGGTTCGGTTTAATCAGGTTTCACTGTACATTCTATTTCGAAGTAATGTCGGTCATTTGTTTTAATATTGTATTTGGTCGTAGTTTCAGAATTGAGTCACTGCTAGCTCAATTATAATAAGTAATACAATACCTATGTTTGCTACTACTATATGAGGGTCATTTCTAGGTTTAAATACCTTTTGAACAAGAGTCATTTGATCTTGACAGTCTAATGGGTCGGTGGTCAAAGTTAAGTTTAATGGTCAGGTCCGTTTATCCGACTGACATGTTTCATCTTACCTTGACTCTTGTCCTAATTGATTGATTGTTGATTGCCTAAGGTACAGTACCAAATATTTCATGCATGTCTAGAACATAAACAAATTAATAGTTTTTACAATAAACAGATCATGTAATAAGAATCTACCAGAATAGAGGGCAAGACATTTGGACTGCTACAAGAAAATGACATGACGACTTTTATCTAAACATGTTAAATACGCTACACCAAGACCAGAATTGACTATACAAAAGTTATCATATCTTAGAATATCCTTACCTTATAATTTATTATTAAAAAATGCAAATAGTACATTAAACAGTTATAAAAGTTCACAGAAGTCACAAAAACATTTCACAATATCCTATTGAAACAAATAAAAGTCCTACATCACAATGTTTTATATCAGCAAACTAAACTATAGAAATTCATAAGGAAGAAAGAAAATATGTACTAATAGTTAAACAAAGTTTTCTCGAATAATATAGGAACGTATTTTAATTCAGAGTAAAATATTCAGTTATTAGTGTAATGGGATCATAAGATTATATGTAGAATACTTCTCCAGTCAATTTTATTCACCAAACATGCATTAAAATCATAAACCAGCATTTAAGTTTCGCGGTGATATGAATAAAAAAATCAATGTTTTTTAAAAGAAATTATATGATCTCATTAAATGAAATCCTCTTTCTGAATTATTTTAGATAATGATTTTCAGAGTTAGATTATAAATAGATGAATGATATCTACCGCAGAATTACATAACATGCAAATCTAATTTCAAATATGACTTTTCTGCACTTTTGAAGGTAACGATAATTCATTCGATGTCGATTTATGAGATAATTAAAAGCCTCTTATTTTGAGGAATTCTTCGGAAGCATATGGTATGCTTTTAAATATTAAAACGGAAAAAATTGTAAATTTCATCCTTATAAACTTGTCGTATAAATTATCAATTGAATAATGACCTATGTTGATTTATACTTATTTGCTTTAACATGATTATTCTTATGTGATATCATTTTAAGATAACCATGGAATATTGGTATCTAGAAAGGGTCAACCAAATTATAGAAAATAAAAAGCGCAAATCGTTATAAAGTTTGGAATAAAGATTACAGTTAAAGATTTTTGAAGATCGATTTCAACTTTTAACGGACAATCGTCAACTTTTACACTTTAAAAGATTGATTTAGTGAGTTAAGACATATATATATATATATTGTGAATTCATTCAGAGGGAATATGTTACCTTATCGTCTGCAGTACTGATTTAAAGATCATGAAAGTTGTGGCTATTTTTGTGTCAGAAGGCTTTAATAATTCCCTTACAAGTCTTATTTGACTGTTTTTGTAGGTTTTTGGTACCAAAACATTACATGTATAGTTAATCGTCATTGCAAAGGAAACTTTCCATTGATTGGGTCATACAGAGAAAGAGAAAAGTTATGTGAGTTAAACTTGTATGGTATTTGAATTCCAAATTACATCTTTCGCATCTCGCTACTCGGCTGTATATATTCAGTGGTTTGATGTAAATAGAAAAAGTGCACGTTGATTGTAAAAAGTAAAATCACAAAAATACTGAACTCCGACGAAAATTCAAAACGGAAAATCCCTAATCAAATGGCAAAATTAAAGCGCAAACACATCAAACGAATGACAACAACGGACTTCGTACAGACATTTTCTGAAGTAGATAATGGTGGATTAAACCTGGTTTTATAGCCAGCTTAACCGTAAGGTATTGATTTGTTAAATCATGAAGGTTTCACGTTAGTAAAACAAAGTGCGCGTTGATCGTCTTCCTATTAATAAAACAAATCATGGTGGTTACACTTAACATGGCAGATATATTGTTTTGTTGACTTAATTCTGAATAGAATACCAATCACTTCATATCATTCTTAACCTTTCCAAAAACAACTTTGAATATTATCAACAATCTGCAGAAGGCTTTAAGCATTTCCTTACAGGTCCCATTAGGCTATGTTTGTAGGTTTTGTTACCAAAACATATCGTAACGCTTAGATTTATGTAAACGATTTTTGTATCTGTATTTAGATGTCATTAAAATGGAAACGTTTCATTGATTGGTTTATACAGTGAGAGAGAAAAGTCATGTGACTTAAACTTGTATGGCATTCAAATTTCAGATTAAATTTTACGCATCACGCCGCTTGGCTGTATATATTCATTTTGAGGATTGTCTAATGAAAACTAATGAATCCACCCTTGATAAATGGCTCATTCTAATTGATTTTATTATTTTGTAATAAGGTCAAAGATAACATTGTAATAATAATGAACAAATACATACCTATCGTCAGAGGAGGAAAAAATTAGTTAACTGAAAATAGACAGAGACGAAATACACTAGAAAAGTAAAAGTATAATTGTCATATGGCAAAAGTAACATGTGATCATAAAAGGGACATTATATAGATAGATAGAATTAGCAACCTAATTAAGATAGGAAATTAGGGTATTATAGAATATTAGTTGAAGTCCCACTTACATATAAGTATAGCATTTTTCAATGCGATTATGGAACGTTGTCTATAGTAACCAATATAACACGTGCACCCTTAAACAAAAAGTTTTAACTTAATTTCCTCAATTATATATCATAGTATACCAATAAATACGGTTCCAACTATTTCAATTTTATCACATTAAAAGCTGTATGTTGTTACAAGTGTTGTTCGTAGAAATATACAGTGACTTGAAGTAGGTATACAAAGTACATATTGATCATGATAGTAATATTTATTTGTTTATCATAGTATTTTCAAGTAAATAAAAAAAGTGCACGTTAATTGCATTAATATTGTTTTATAAAATCGTAGTCGATTCGCCTCAGAAGAAGAATATCTGGTGGGTGGAATAATTATAATTTTAACATTTATTTCATATATATACAGATTGTATTGTACATTTGTGTTGTCAAAAGTTTATTCATTTCACAAAAACAAATTATGTGACGTTTGTATTCCTTTGTCAGATCGATCATGAATTGTAATTTCCTATTATGAAAAGATTACATACTATAGCCTGCCTATTATAACCTTATAATTATAATATACGCATCTATTAACTTAGATAAACCACAAGAACGTTGATTCAACGAATAACGAATAACTTTAAATGTACTTTAACTCTATCTGAAAAGATGCAGCACAGTTATGCGAACAGACTATGTATTGCTGGTTCCTCAACCGTATTCAAGACTAGTGAAATACATTTATGTTTAAATAACTATAAAAAAGAAGATGTGGTATGATTGCCCATCAGACCAAAATGACACAGACTATAGGTCACTGTATGGCCTTCAACAATGAGCAAAGCCCATACCGCAAAGTCAGCTATAAAAGGCCCCGATATGACAATGTAAAACAAATCAAACGAGAAAACTAAATACCTTATTTATATAAAAAAAAAAATGAACGAAAAACAAATATGTAACATATAAACAAACGACAACCACTGAACTACAGGCTCCTGACTTGGGACAGGCACATACAAATGAAAATCCGTTGATTAGAAAACAAGAGTATCAACAGGTAGGAGGATATATGTCGAACGGGAAATTCTAACCGGGTCAAAATATATAGTTTTGGTATTCATTGTCATCTATTTGACGTCAATAAATTGTGTACAAGAAAGAATACCTTATATCTACATGTATTATGCAGTGTTTTACCTTAGCCTCATTTGGCACCACTTTTTGAAATTTTGGGTCCTCAATGCTCTTCATCTTTGTACTTGTTTGGCTTTATAACTATTTTGATCTGAGCGTCATTGATTTGTCTTATGTAGACGAAACGGGCGTCTTGCATATTAAATTGTAATCCTGGTACCTTTGATAACTATTAAGTTCGTTCAAATGAAATTGAGGCCAAGTAATTATCATTTTCTGTGAGTTCCCTGATCAGTACATTTTGTACTAGGAAATCAAGATGATGAATTTCAAAAAAATATTTAAACCTCCTCCAAAAGCTCATCTTTCTGAGAACTAAACACTGTTCAATTCCAATAGTAAATTGTCTTTTTATCTATTCATTTCATCTTTCAAGATAATGGGGAATACGCTTAAATAACCTATACCAAATGACTCTTCAAGAATAGGAACTCCCAAAAGGAAACCATTGATGCATGTTTTTGTATGTTCCGAATTTTGTTTTGTTCATCCGGTATTATCGATTCTTTTTCACTATTAGAATTAAATATCTATCCAACAACGTCACTAATTAAAAAAAATCTTATATACAATTTCCGCTATAAAATGTTTATATTATCAGAAAAATAGTATGCAGGCTTTTCATAGTTCCACACATAACAATAGTTATCAAAGGTACCAGGATTATAATTTAGTACGCCAGACGCGCGTTTCGTCTACATAAGACTCATCCGTGACGCTCATATCAAAATATTATAAAGCCAAACAAGTACAAAGTTGAAGAGCATCGAGGATCCATAATTCAAAAAGGTTGTGCCAAATACGGCTAAGGTTGTCTATGCCTGGGATAAGAAAATCCTTAGTTTTTCGAAAAATTAAAATTTTTGTAAACAGGTAATTTATAAAAAATGACCACATTATTGATATTCATGTCAACACCGAAGTATTGACTACTGGGCTGGTGATACCCTCGGGGACGAAACGTCCACCAGCAGTGGCATCGAGCCAGTGGTGTAAATAGTTATCAAAGGTACCAGGATTATAATTTAGTACGCCAGACGCGCGTTTCGTCTACATAAGACTCATCAGTGACGCTCATATCAAAATATTATAAAGCCAAACAAGTGCAAAGTTGAAGAGCATTGAAGATCCAAAATTCCAAAACGTTGTGCCAAATACGGCTAAGGTTGTCTATGCCTGGGATAAGAAAATCCTTAGTTTTTCGAAAAATTAAATTTTTTGTAAACAGGAAATTTATAAAAATGACCACATTATTGATATTCATGTCAACACCGAAGTGTTGACTACTGGGCTGGTGATACCCTCGGGGACGAAACGTCCACCAGCAGTGGCATCGAGCCAGTGGTGTAAATAGTTATCAAAGGTACCAGGATTATAATTTAGTACGCCAGACGCGCGTTTCGTCTATGTATGTCTGCGAAAATGTAGATTATTTTGTGTTTACTGTTTTTCATTGTCTAGTTGATCATAACAAATAAACCATATTCCAGGCAAATGGCAAGATGATAACTTAAGTCATGTAATCACTTTATGTTGATTCAATTGTGCTTTTAAGTAGTAGTCTACTTATGATTATCAAACAAACTATTCATCTAGCGACAAGAGTACAACAAACGTCAAAAGTTCTACATAACGAATGACCGCTTTGATAATTGCCTAACTATCTACACAGTTTGATTATATAATACATATTTATTTTTACGTAGCAATTCTCGTCTTCATATCTGTATAATAAAGAGATGGACATATATTGTTTATTTTGACATGTAGAGCTACTTGAAAACTTATGTTCTTTTGGACCTTTAGCACTTTTTAAAGGCGTAAAGTAAAACGCATTCCAGTTTCAAAGTTTGCTATTGATAATACATTGATTGTTTTAAATTTGAATAAGATGCAAATTAAGATAGTAAATACCAATTTAAAAGCTGTGGTTAGACCCATTCGGAGTGTCGATCTGGAAAATTTTGATCATTTAGACATGGACTTAAAGGAAATATTTTGCATATCTATCTGAAGTTTTTGATTAAAAACTCTATAATATTGGGTTTTGTTTGTTGCTAATTGAATTTATTCATAAACTGCGATTGGTAATAGTAATATAGAAACACATTTGTGATAAGAGTTATACATTAAATCCCACCAGCAAAACAATCACTAACTACTATGAATATTGTCAAGCAAAACAACGATGGTTTTAATCATTTCATTACATGTTCTATATGGCTTTTTGTGTACATTTAAAGACTAAATGTCATTGCATTTAGATTTGTTAAAACCTCATTGAAATGTAAACATTTTGATGGTTGATTAAGAAAAGAAGAAGACTATAAGTGTTGGTTAACTTGTGTAGTATTACAACTTAATATTAAATGTTACTCTGCAAACAAGCGTGTGTACAAATATTCAAATGTTCAACTTTGTTTGATTAATATTTTTTATCTTCTTATCGGTCGATTAGGAAACGATCCGTTTTTCTGTTCGTAAAATAAAGTTATGACGTCAGCATAGTCATTTACCGTGGTGTTTTTCGAGAATCAACGCTTCCAAAATCTGTCGTTGAAATGAACTCAATAGCATTGTGTGTTCAAATGTTTCCTTTATATGCTTAATTGTATTGATTTGAATTGGCTAATTGACTAATTCATTTTAAAAGTTTACCTTTCACTTTTGTAAAAGAGGGACGAAAGATACCAAAGGGACAGTCAAACTCATAAATCTAAAACAAACTGACAACGCCATGGCTAAAAATAAAAAAGACAAACAGAAAAACAATAGTACACACGACACAACATAGAAAACTAAAGAATAAACAACACGAACCCCACCAAAAACTAGGGGTGATCTCAGGTGGATTTGTCATCATTTGGAATTGATCTCCCTGTAACAAACGACTGAAATCAAACATTTCGACAAAACCTTTACAATATCAAATGGCTGCAATAATGGTTTCAAATTTCATGCAAGATGTGATCATTCAGAAAGGCCGTCATTTGACGTGAAACTGTACTTATGTATCCCGTCATACTTTGAACCACACCATTGTTTTATTTATTATTATTACTTTTACTGTTAAATCTGGTTTTTGTTATATCTACTTTACGTGAGTCTGCATTTATGTATGCCGTCATACGACAAAATTATTTTTATGTCTACCTGTGCGAATTTCAAACGCGCAGTTTTACACCAGTAATGAAAACCTTCTATCATTTATGGGTAGACTTTACATAGATAAATTCAGCCGTATTTGACGTGAAACTGTACTTAAGTATCCCGTCATACTTTGAACCACACCATTATTTTATTTATTATTTTTACTGTAAGTCTGTTTTTTGTTATATCTACTTTACGTGAGTCTGCATTTATGTATGCCGTCATACGACAAAATTATTTTTATGTCTACCTGTGCGAATTTCAAACGCGCAATTTTACACCAGTAATGAAAACCTTCTTTCATTTATGGGTAGACTTTACATAGATAAATTCAGCCGTATAGGAAAAGCAAAATGATAATGTTGAATTTGATGTATGCCTTTTTGTGCTACTTTGTTACATTTGTTGTTTATGTAGTGATATTAAGATGATAACACAATATTGACTGTTGTACCCCTATTTTTGACATTTTTACTCTTTGAGTATGTTTGTTTTGTTCATGCATCGTTGACAATGTAATGGAATTTGATGCGACTGTCATACAAGTGAGAGGTTTAGCTAGCTATAAAACCAGGTTCAATCCACCATTTTCTACATTAGAAAATGCCTGTACCAAGTCAGGAATATGACAGTTGTTATCCATTCGTTTGATGTGCTTGGACTTTTGATTTTGCCTTTTGATTTTTGATTTTCCTTTTTGAATTTTCCTCGGAGTTCAGTATTTTTGTGTTTTTACTTTTTAGATAGAGTTGAGAACCTCATTAAGATAGAATTAGCAATCCTAGAATTTTAGCAGAAATCCAACCTACATATATACGTGACATTTTCAAGAAGAACTTTATAAGTGCGCTTTTGGAACTTAGTCTAATGCTACCAATATGAAAAATTGGTACCAAAATGATATCTAGTCCAAATGTTTGTATGCCAAATTTATATTTCATTGAGAGCATGGGAACCATTTGTCCCTAACAGAACAACCGACCGTTTATTTCATGGCTTATGCTTTCTTAAAGGCAAACGTATTAGGCATTATCGATTGCCAGCAACTTCATAAAACATCTTTTGATTTTCAGTTACTATAACAAACCTGTATATCCCTAAAATCCAACACATAGGAAAATACGCACATAAATTAATATTAAATTATTTACATAATGATTACCATGTGTGCTTGGTAAGGATCTAATTATTACATCAAAATATTACGTGTTACAGTTATATCCCTTTTTAAGATTGATAAAACATGACTACTATGAAATATAACATTACATTGCCTGCCTATTTTAACCTTGTATTTATAATCTACGCTTTAGTTAACTTAGTATTCCCTAGACAAAAATAAATTTAATAACTATATCTAAATGTACGTTATTTGTATATGGTGTCATGCAGTACAGTCATGCTAACCAAATACTTATCACTGGTTTCTTGGTCCGATGGTGTGAGAAATAAGTTGACACTGTAATGATGTTATTGTCTCTTGACATCTTTTTATTCGATTTAACCATTTTCCCTTACTCAATAAAAAATTTAGATGATCGTAAAACTAGCAAAAATCTTTAAGATGCATATATATTTTATCTGAGCAAATGGTCATCTCAAGAAGAATGTCATACAAACGTAAATGCACTAACTGGCCAAAAATTGTAACTTTGATATCAATTGTCCTTTCTTTGCAATGATTTGTGTCCGGACAATTATCTCTTTTACCGATTATGCAGCTTTTTTATTGCGTTCAAATGAAATTAAGGTCAATAAATTGTTATATATTTTCATTACAAGGGTCCATTATTTACCTAAAAATCACGATGGAAATTACTGAGGAATTAAATTAAGCTCCTTTAAATGCATTTGTCACAATATTTCTGTAAATAAGTAAGTAAGTAAGTAATTATTTATTATAGTGACATGTGTATCACAACATACATTTAAACAATTATATATATATATAAATGTAAATAAAAGAAATAAAGATCGAAAATTGCATGATTTCAATTCCATTATTTTACTATTTCTCTATATCTAGACAATACTCCCTAAAATAAAATTAAATCAGAATGGTTAACGTTATTATACTGAGAGCTAATCGTGGAGCAGTCTCAAAATATACTAAGTAGTCAATTTAAAAGTTTTTGTTATGTGATTCAATTGTATATTTTGGATTAAGTTTTGTGTTTGTTGCGTATCTTAATTTTTACAGTTAATAATGGTTAGTGACAAACCAACAAACCCTCATTTCATAAACATTCATAATTAAGGGAATAAAAGGAATCAATCAATTTGTTTTTGGTATTGCTGATCATTTTTGCTTATTACAGATTGTGTTTATCTATCTACTTTGTCGTTCTACAAAACTGGCAGAAAAAGATAATAACAGGCAAAACATAATAATACAGGAACAAGAACTCCTATAAGAAAACATTTGATGAATGGCTTTTTTCACGTGCGCATTCTTGTACATCTTGAATAGACTATTTGATTACACTATAAGACCATTTCGTCATACAATAATGCCATATCACCATATCATAAGACCATTTCACCATATCATAAGACCATTTCATCATACCATAATACCATTTCACCATGCATATCATAAGGCCATTTTATCATATCATTATACCATTTCACCATATCACAAGACCATTTCATCATACCATAAGACACATCTATAAATAGCGGAGAAAATTCCCCGAGAAATTCATCCGCAACATCGATTGTAATGAGAAAAAAAGGCCGTGAAGGAAATTTTTGTGGGTCTTAGGGAATCGTTTTCAAGATGAATGAATTAATTGACTTTAATGTTGCATTTGCCCTCAGCGATACGGAGTTGTAAAGATTTGTTGTCGGCAAGATAGGTACCTCCTAAAAATAAACGAACAAAACCTAAATAACATACAAGACAAAAAAAAAATTCTTTTCGCCAAATTTTTATTATCATGACAGCAACCTGTTTGTTTTAGATGGTTTACGTAAAGCACATCTTTGCAAATCATGTTGACAGGTACGATGCAAAATGTGTAAACCGTATCCCGTACTCATTACAATTTAGACGTTTTCTTGAATAGTATTATTAACTAATAGCTGAGAGCCAGATCGGCATATGTTTAAAATTACATTATTGTTAAAATCATAATGATCTTGTAAACGAAGTTAACAAATCAATACTGAAAGTTGATAAATCTTTACTTTTCTATATAAATGTAACGATTTTATCTAGCGTTATACATATACACTTTCGGGTCAAAGGGGAGGGGTGCATTTCAATACTCAAGTGATGGGGGTGACGCTGGGGTTCTGGTAACCTACCCTTTTCGTATAATTAAGATTCTATAAAAGCATTTAACATTTCAAAATTTGCGTATGTAAAAGTGTGACTTTTTTCCATTTTGGTTTGGTTTGATGAGGTGTGTTGAAAAATGTACTACCAAAGAGACGAAGAGGGACAACATGTGAACAGAAACACAGCAATGAACACCCAAACTTGTGGCTGTGAAAAAAATACCGAGCTTTTTATTCAACAAGTAATGGGATATTTTTTTTACTTATCATATATTTCTGATATTTTCTTCTACCTATTCACAAGTTGCAGAAAAATGTGACATATTCCACGTCCGATAACTAAGGATTTGTATAGTAACTATACAAATCCTTGCTATAAATGGCCATTGTTATATTATAGTTCGTTTCTGTGTGTGTAACATTTTAACGTTGTATTTCCGTTGTGTCGTTTGTTTTCTCTTATATTTGAGTGTGAATTCACATTACTATAAGACGTGTCACTGTACTTTTCTATCCCAAATTCATGTATTTGGTTTTGATTTTATATTTGTTATTCTCATCGGATTTTGTATAATGCTTAGTCCGTTTCTGTGTATGTTACATTTTAATGTTGTGTCGTTGTTCTCCTCTTATATTAAATGCGTTTCCCTCAGTTTTAGTTTGTTACCCCAATTTTGTTTTTTGTCCATAGATTTACGAGTTTCGAACAGCGGTATACTACTGTTGCCTTTATTTATAACCTAGTATCCTAGTATATTGGAAGTGTAAATCGAGATGACAATATGCTGAAAACATTTATGTTTTGATATATTATTATTTGAAGGTGTTCAAAAATAAGTGTTCATCTCTGATTTCCCTTCTCAAACCTAACGGTAATCCATGTTGTATCAAAGTGTCTTTATAGTATATAAATTTATCTAAGTGATATTGCAAATTGACAGAGTATTATAGCCAAATATCGTTATAGTATAGAACATTTGCTTCATAATATATCTTTACCCGTAATGATATGGTTATCGTTATCATAAGGCAGCTGTGGCGTTCCATAGTTTCCGTCTAGTCGTTTTAGTTTTCAATATAATATAAAAGACATCAATACTAAAATATAATGAAAATAGCTTGCATGTATTTGGCCTTTTGAGACATGTGAGGTCAATAAAAATCAACCTTCGGATCAATTTATATTATTGAATATATATATTAATATTTTTGATTTTGGTGTCGTGTTGTACAACTTTTTAGGCGTGTATAATATATCATATACATATAAAGAAGGTATCTGACTTGAATATTTATTGTGTAAAACTTTTTTTTATCGGAACAAAAAAATTCTCGAACGTTGTTCTTTAATGATCTCTGTAAATAGGAGCTGAGTCAGTATATAGAATTCAAATGGATTTAAAATATTTTTACATCCTGTAGCGCTTTTCATATTTTTCCCGTTATGAAAATGATGAATTGGTGGTTCCTTGATTATTCTGAAAATGCAATCACTAGATCATTAAAAGAATAATATGAGACTTTCGAGATAATGAATAACGTCATCTGAATTCAATGCTAGAATTAATGTAACTATGATTCCTTCCGAATAAAACAAAAAAACTATATTATGTAATCTCGCTCCACAAATAAATGCGTGCACTTTTATGCTTTACTATACATCAGCAAGACTAATTCATCATCACTTAATTACAAAATAATTAAGCATTCTAAAACCTATTTAAAATACGAACATACTCATATTGGGTACGTTTCCAATGATACAACTAAAATTGAGAATGGAAATGGGGAATGTGTCAAAGAGACAACAACCCGACCAAATAAAAAACAACAGCAGAGGGTCACCAACAGGTCTTCAATGTAGCGAGAAATTCCCGCACCCGGAGGCGTCCCTCAGCTGGCCCCTAAACAAATATATACTAGTCCAGTGATAACTGTCAATTAAAACAACAATATAATGAATGTTACAGATTATAAAGATTAGTATGTTTTATGATCTTGCTAAATAGAATCACTTATATAACCAGAACCTAAAAAGCAGGATTGTCATAGTCCTTCGCATATCAGCCTGGGTGCACATATGCGAACATTGTTCGGTGTGAGCTAAGGCTCCGTGTTGAAGGCCGTACTTTAACCTATAATGGTTTACTTTTTAAATTGTTATTTGTATGGAGAGTTGTCTCATTGGCACTCACACCACATCTTCCTATATCTATTCATAATAGTTGTTGTCTACTGCTTTTTTAACTATTTCTTTTCGTAGTCCAGCTGATCATTTCAAATAAATCATACTCCAGGCATTAGATAAGATGATAATTCAATTAGAGTCTAACATATATATTTATTAAATTGTGCCTTTTGGTAGCAGTCTAATCATTATAGTATCACTGTTTATCTGGCGGCTACGAAGGATATAACGTTAATAGTTGTACATTACGAATGACACGTAACATAATTTGCAAACTATTTGCACAATTAGGTAATATAAGAGAGCTAGACTTGTCTATTTTAACGGATCATATCTCGTTTTTGTAGAGTTACTTGAAAACCGATAAAAAAACCTTTCAGAAATGAAGATCTGAAACAATCGATTTTCCAGTGTCGCAAATATGAGAGGATGACCTTATATATCGCGTCGCAGAATTTGACTTCTTAGAACTAAATTTCTCAGACAATAAATTTGCGTTTAATGTTGTTCCATTATAAAAACATTGTTTGAATTCGTCATATCTTGACGTGTCAGATTAAAAAAGACTAATCAATATACAGGATTGACCCGAACTGTCTGATGTGATGAAACATCTATCCAAATATATAGTCTTGATTTAGGTTAATTGGGACAAGTATAAAGAGTATTCATACCATTTTTGTAGCTTCATTTGATAGATGTAGACTAGATGATGTCTTATAACATAAACGACGTTTTACCTAATGTAGAATTAGAACATGCAAATTTGGTATTATCTATATTAATTCCTACAATGGTATTTTGACTTAAAAATTTAGATTAACACTAATCCGTAACATACAATCGTAAGATATTCATCATATGAGGGTTTATTTGGTGCACAATTAAAATTGAAAAGGGTTGAAAGTAAGTTTCAATTCTTTTTTCTGCACTTTGATAGCGATAAACAGGAGAGAGAATATCTTCAGCCTAAAATAAGTTAATTATATATTACATTTTTGTCGCAAAACAAACAGCTGACTGACAGTTTGATCAGAAAATGGATTCCAGTGTACGAATTTTATGAAGCTGTAGACATATTATGAAGTCATTCAACTAAATAACAAATATCATAGATTTGAATGGATGGACAATATCAATACTGTATGCCATTCATTCTTGGTTCGAGTTAATACATCTTTTCAAAGGTTTGATAAACGAATGCGTTTTTTTATTGTACTCACAAATTTGAGAAAACAGAAAACAAATTGTATTCTTCAATTTTTATAATAGATGTACCACATGCAATATCATATTCTAAATTCAAATTGATACCTTTCTTCAAGTCTTTTACAAACTATTTAGAAACTCAGACTAAGTTTAACTCAAAGTGGGAAATGGTTACTTATGCCACGTTGTTGTCTTGGAACTCTTCCTATATTCAAGTATTCAAACATATTTGACTTTCAACCTATATGATTCGAAATTTTGTTTGCACTGCGGACACATCAAAAGAAGTAGGTTCGATTAGGGCCTAAAATGGCTCCCTTTTCCAGCCGAAATTTCAAATCGTGATTTATTGACCAATATCACAATGAATCATAGCTAATACAATGACTAGATAAGAAATAAGTCTTTTGTTGAAAATTTACGTTCCTGCGTTTTATTCATGACGTCACAAACAGTACTCATTTTGATTGCCCATGAGAAAAACAATGAAAATGGATAAATATCCATTGAATATTTGGACAAGAAACAAAGAGCGCATACGTCGACAAAAAGATCTTTGACAATAATGTTTGTAATGACATTTTACATGTCTAACTTGAATATTAAGGTTGTCGACGGCTGCGTTCTATGTTTCCTGGTCTTTAATTTGGCTGAAATCCGGCCGATTTTGTCAAATTTCGCTAAAATTGCTTATTTTGACCTATTTGGGATGTACAAATCAACGCTATAGAATAAAACTATGACAGAAATAGTTTTATATAACTTTCTCACATGTCTTAAAATCAACTTAGCACATTTTTTATCTTGTAACATTAAACACAAATGGCCTTTACCGAACATTTTTTGTATAGTGTTATAAACGATAGTATTTTTTTTCATTTTTAGGTTGTGGTAATAAATTATAAAGATGTAAAATTTCAAGCACATTTTTTATCTTGTAACATTAAACACAAATGGCCTTTACCGAACATTTTTTGTATAGTGTTATAAACGATAGTATTTTTTCATTTTTAGATTGTGGTAATGAATTTTAAAGATGTAAAATGTCAAGCAATAGTGAAATTGATATCACAAAAATACTGAAACACATCAAACGAATGGACAACAACTGTCATATTCCGGATCCTAACTTGGTACAGGCATATTTTAAAGTAGAATTATAGAAACTCTGTGGTTGTTTATTGCGCTTTGTTCGGGTCTCTTTGACACATTTCCATTGATTACGCATATAATTTCCCACTGGACATACAACAGCCATCTTACATCTTCAACTCACAATATATCATTTTGTCGAACGAAACAAAAAATTCAACCAAACGCCATAATAATTTAAAATAAAAATACATGCGTATACATTATATCAATAGAACAACAATGGTAGTAATCTAATAAAATCAGAGTCAATAAACACTCTGAATGAATCGTAAAAGGGAATAACTTACAAATTAGTAATAAACATATATATTAAATAAAGCCATTCAAATTGATATTTTTTAGTGTTTCTTTCTGTGTTATGATGTTAAACTATTGTTTCAGCTAAGGTTAATGGTTGATATCTATTAAAACTTTTAACCAGGCTGTATTTGGTTG
The DNA here is from genome assembly GCF_963676685.1 of Mytilus edulis. Classification (NCBI taxonomy): domain Eukaryota; kingdom Metazoa; phylum Mollusca; class Bivalvia; order Mytilida; family Mytilidae; genus Mytilus; species Mytilus edulis. Next base: position 25,542,921 of record NC_092350.1, on the reverse strand, counting down.
CACCTGTCCTAAGTCAGGAATCTGATGTTCAGTGGTTGTTGTTTGTTGATGTGGTTCATAAGTGTTTCTCGTTTCTCGTTTTTTTATATATAGATTAGATGGTTTGTTTTCCTGTTTTAATGGTACAAATGTACTACACTAGTAATTGTTGGGTCTCTTTATAGCTTGTTGCTCGGATGGATCCAAGGACTGTGTTGACAACCGTACTTTGGCATATAATGGTTATTTTTTTCACAAATTGTCTCATTGACACAAATACCACATATTCTTATATCTACATACATATAAAACGAGATTTCTCTTATTTTTGTGCTATTATCACATTTTCTGACCGGTGTTAGAAAAATATTTCACCTCACTAGTGAAAAATCTGTTCTCGGCAAATGATTGGTTGAAATTTAATCGTCAAATTTTCTTGTTTTCTTCTGAATTTTTTTATTGTGACATCGCAAAAAAGGCGACCATGCCTGATGAAGTCACATCAAAAGTACGCAACTTTCCTCAATTTTTTGGAATTTCGGATCTTTCTTGCTCTTCAACTTTGTACTAGTTTGGCTTTAAAATATTTTGATATGAGCGTCACTGATGAGACTTATGTAGACGAAACGCGCGTCTGGCGTACTAAAATATAATCTTGGTACTTTTGATAACTACTTTGAAAAGGAAGGATAAAAATCATAAGAGAAACAGATTTCACCCCTGTAACTCGTGTATTATGATATTTCTCCACTCTCAACAGTTAAATTTTTTTTATTCAAAAAGCTCGGCAAGCCTCGCGCTTTAAATATCAAAATTTAATTGTCTCGAGTGGAGAAATATTGTAATACACTTGTTGCAGTTGTGGAATCTATAGGTAGCAATGTCAAATTTTAGAATGTGGTGAGGTTCACGTCACGTGACTGAAAGATGAATAAAATTAATAGAAACGATGTTCCTTTGCTGAATTTTTGGATTATATTTAAAAAAAAGTATGTAAACGCCATGTCCATTATTTCCCTTACTATCTAATCTGTAAAACATTTCATACAACGAGTTTGCTTGAGAATAATCAAATAGTCAAGCTATTTATATCCTCAAAATCAATTGTGTATGATGCTGTCATAGTTTGCAAAGAAAAACCAATTTATACGATGTTGTCACAGTTTCGACAAGTTGATTTGAGATGTTTTCTTACTATATTGCGCAAAAAACGTGTACAATATCTTAAGACAGATTCAGTAAAATACGAAGGTGATATTAGTACTTTCAGTTTCTGCATGTTTTCGATTGTATGGGTTAATCTAAATTTGTTCATACATAATAATATTTGAACGTTGGTTGTGTTAGCCAATTCTGTACCATTTGCGTTTCTCTGTTTTGAGATAAATGGTTATTACACACAAGGACCATGCATTACTTCTAATCTCTTGTAGTGTATGAATTTTCATAAATCTGTCCTTTCCTCTTTTTCTTTTTTGTATTGATTTAATTGTATGTAGTATTCGGTAAACCCTTTTTTAACATATTGAGTATATACACAGTTATGGGCAGATATAATATTAAAATCTTTGTCAATGTAGCTGATTGCGATGAATCCAATAAGTGAGATGGAACTTCCGAAGACAGCTATTAACAATGCTTCTTGTTTTGCCGTCAATCACTTCCTGAATCGACTTAATCAAACATCTGGCATGTATATTAAATTCCTGCTGGTTATTATCACAATAATGTAGCACTTTCACATCTAAATGTGCTGAATTACTATTGAATTTGTATTGTACAAAATATAAGATATTTTGGTGGTGATAATGACCAAATCTGTAAATATTGCTGTAGAAAAAAGATAGTACAGTGATACAAAAATTAAAAAGAATTAGATGGAAAATATTTTATTATATAAAAGTAACGAATAAATAGACATACTTGACGTCATGGGCTTGAGTTCAACTGACGTCATTTAATCATGGTTTCTTTGTACACTTCAGCATAGGTAGACAACAATGACTGCCATCGCTTTTTAGTGCGTTTGTTTTTATGCTATTGAAATTTGTAACTATCAAACAACTCAAAAAGATCATGAAGTAAATTCCATTTTTAAGCTTAATCATATTTATCTTTTTTTATTTCATTTTCATAGCTTTCTTCAAAATTGATTTAAACATAATATAAATCATCTAACCGAATTATACTATACCCACGCTTCGTCAATTTTTAAAGAACCGAATGTTGCAAAACACTTGTCCTACCTCCATTACAAATATGTTGTTGCCCCCGCAGATAAAGCCCCAAACAACACCGTTTTTGTGTGTAAATATCAGTACATAAACTGCTTGATAAATGAATAGGTGTTGACAATGCAATTGGAAACTCAACACATACCTTCACGACACTTAACAAAGAAGATTTTCCTATCATGATTTCCTTGATAGAGGATTGCTGCTCACAAGGAAGCTTTTAAACCAAGAGTTCCAAATGATGAAGTTGAAATCAACCCTTGGTAAACTTTATGGAGGCTATCACGAGTTGGTTGACCGTTATGGAATAACCGTTTAACAGATGATATCGAATATTTTCCGTATGTCGTAACTACAATATCCTTCATTTACCACGAATGTGACCTACCGAATTAGACTATTAACCAGATTTGTAATAACATAAGTAACACGACGAGTGCCACATGTGGAGCAGGATCTATTTACCCTTTCAGAACACCTGAGACCACAATCAGTTTTTGGTGGGGTTCGTGTTGGTTAGTCTTTAGTTTTCTGTGTTGTGTCTTCTGTATTATTATTTGTCTGTTTGTCTTTCTATTTGTAGCCATGGTGTTGTCAGAATATTTTCAATCTATGAGTTTGACTGTCACTCTGGTGCCGTTTGTCCCTCTTCTATGCTATAAACTTCCATGAAAAAATACTTGTTCTTCGTCTTTCTATCTGATAATTTATTTACTATATAATAATATAGGGTTATTGCATGAATATTGGGTAATATTGTCCCGAGTAGAATTTTATATTACCCGAGCTTGTGATTTAATATTTGAGAGTAAAGATTGGTTTAAACTAAGATTTTGTCGTTGATGACCTCATGAATTTTGAAGATTTATTGCACTAGTGCAATATTTGAATTTATTGCACGCTAATTTTTGGTTACTTTCTGTGGGAAATATTATATTGCCATACAATAGAAATGCATCTTTTCTTTCAGGATGGACTCTTTCCAAAATTTGGCATATATATATATATATTATATTTCCGTTGGTTATTAGTACAAACACTGTTAAATAAAAAAAAGATTGCCCGACTTAGTCTATGACTTACAAAATGTAGAACATTTATACACAAATACAAAGAAACATATAATAGTTCCAGAAAGAGTTAATGGAAATATACACGTCAAAAATAAAAGTTCAAATGACGGTCACTTCAGTTTTTGTTGGTAGTTACTTATTAGCAGAACCATATTTGAATGATACATTCAAAATTCATTCTTAGACTAGCGATATTACAGTACGGCATGTGTTTTGTAAAAATTGTAAAAATACTCTTTACTCTTTATCAATTTCATGAATTAACTATTGCAGCATTAGTTTCTGTAATAATTGGTATAACGTATGCTAGTTTCATGTTTGGTTTTTAAACTTCATTTTGAAATTGTATGGGGTCACATGTTAGTTTAATATTCTATGTAGTAATAGTGCGACGTCAAATTTTAGTTATTTTTGATAAGGGTGTACTTATGTACTTGTTTGGCTTTACACCTATTTTGATTTGAGCGTCACTGATGAGTCTTATGTAGACGAAACGCGCGTCTGGCGTATTAAACTATAATCCTGGTACCTTTGATAACTTTTATGTGAGTTTCGATTTGTTGTCTAGAATTTGGGATTGATATTATAAATCAGATGGTTAGTTAAGGAATAAATAAGCTACAAGTATTGATAGGTTATGGAACTCCTTTTTTTCGATATTTAAAAAAAAAGCATGAAAAGTTTATCATATTTAGTATTGGCATTATTTGTGTCTTCAATATTAAGAAAATAAGTCTCGAACTTGCTTAAATTTTGATAAATGACCTTTTATGGGCTATTAAAGAAAAGGTGGGTATAGTGAGGTAAAATATTTTACGCTACATCGATGGACAAAATCAAAAGGAGTCCGAGTATTTGACCTGACGTACATTCTTAAATCATAAAATTCTACTACATTGCAATTTAAATGAGACAGTTTTCACATCTGTCTAAAATAAATAAATATGAAATTATTGGTAAGAAGTTCACAGGAACAAAAAAAAAAGTATCTTTTGAAAGGAGTAGGTCCAGTAAGACCCCTTTTTGGCCCCAAAATATAGCAGTTTTACAAAATTGTTAAAATGTAAACTTTTAGTTATTTATTGAACAGTAGAATGCTTCTGCTACATACATATGGTCTGTTTTTGACAATACAATGCACATATATCGGGTACTAGCACCATTAAGTCATGCTAAATTACTGAAATCTTCACAATTCTAGCATTTTAGTTAAATTTTAGACGGTTTTTGTGTAAAACGAAAGTGGCCGCATTCGTGTTCATCCTTAATTTTGAAATGTAAGTTGTATTTTATGATAATACATAACATATATAAAGGTTGAGGATGAACACGGATGCGGCCACTTTAATTTTTGACAAAAAAAAACCATCTGAAAAGTGACATTTTTTGGCATATTTGGTAGATTTTTCATATGTGAGCTTGAATCGGATCGTTTTTAATGACTAAATCAGTTAAAATCTTTCACATAAACTAATTGATTTAAATGAAATAGACACTTAAGTGTTTAAAAAGTGGTCAAAATCTTTTGTCTGATGAACCTGAAATTTGAGGCCAAAATCGGTCCTTACCGGACCTACTCCTTTGTCAATTCATATGATGAAAAAAGAATTTTCAAATTACAATTTAGGTCGTTTCTGTGTGTGTTTCATTTTAATGTTGTGTTTCTGTTGTGTCGTTGTTCTCCTCTTATATTTGATGCGTTTCCCTCAGTTTTAGTTTGTAACCGGGATTTGTTTTTTTTTTCTCAATCGATTCATGAGTTTAGAACAGCGGTATATCAATGTTGCCTTTATTTAGTTATTTTTTAGCGTCCCTGTCGACATCATTTGGTAATCAAATGCGTAAAATGCATGCAAATATTAAATGTATTCGTATTTATATTACGAGTTGGCATTTAATGAGTGCAGACAGAAGGAAAATCAATCTCATTGTTACATTGTATATATAGAAATGTTAGGAACTTTTAATTCATATCTTTCAATACTAAAATAAACTACCAAGTTCATGTACCAGGCATATTATCCGGCTCTTAGAAAGAAGACAAAAAACAAGCATGATAAAGCATTTTAACCTTTGGAAATTAACTGTGTCTATTGAATACAGTAAAATTAATGATACGTTTTATACACCAAGAGATAGATGGTACGACAGCTAACCATAAACATAATAACAAATAAATACATTTCACGTCAGTTTTTTAAGTGGAAATAATGACTATCTCAATTTTCCCGTTTTGTAAATTATCTCTGTCAATCCAATTATATATGACCAAATAAAACAAAACTATGTTTTGGCTTTAGACACGCATTTAGTTACAGAAAATTGTAGTTTGATTATATCTAAAGACATTTTATCTTTCTGTAATGCTGTCATGTCATTTCATACATTACTAAGTATGGAGGATTTACAATAGACTAGAAAATAAAGGAAAAGATATGTAACGTAAGAGGTGGTATGGAAATAAAAAATATACAAAGTATTGATGCAGAGACAACATTGACAAAGATAATTTTTAAATAGTTAAATATAAACTTGTAGTGTAAATACTAGTATCAGAAATCAAAGAACGCACATTTAAAGTTTTACATAATAATGAACACTTAACGGATTTGAGCGATTTACAAGAACGTTTTTCAATGAACATTTAAACATTATCATGTAAATAACCACAAGTGCGCTTTGCCAAAACATTAATTTTACTTTGGCTTACGTTTAGTGAGTGACAATTTGAAAAAAATTAAATAAACCCCAAAAAAACGATTGGATTTTAAAACATTTAATGTAGATATTAAATGAAAATATCACATTTTAAACAAATATCAAATCCAATGATGTTTCATTTACTTAAATACGCGATAAATTTATCAAAGATACTATGAATATCGGGCTCATTATTTTGTACACATGCTTTTAGTTTTCGGTTGTTGGTAAAAAACAATGTATGGGTATTATTTGGGGTTTTACTTTGTGAAAGTTGTTCTGGATATTTTCGAGCCGAATGTCCTTCTTAAATTCCCTGTAATATTTTGATTTATTTCAATCCTCTAAGTTGACTCCAACAAATAGATAGATTATATTGATTTATGTACAACACTTATCCGTGAGCGTTTGTTTTTGCTATGTTTAAAAAAAATATTTGACCTCTGTTAGAATATTTGGTTTAATTTATGAGTGGTTATTCCATGATTTATTAACATTTTAAATAATAAATATATCATTAGCAAATCTATCCTGTAATGGCATACAACCAATATGAAAGAATTATTTGGATGATTCTCCAGTACGGTTTACTTTGATATGATCTAAATGTAGAATAAGTAAAAGTTCACGATACAATATGCACTTTACGTTTTCAGGCTCGGATGAAAGACTAACGCAAGATGTTCCGTCTAACCATTTCGGTATTCGAAGTCTTTGAATCACTATAATATAATACAAAGGATACGGGTATCAATTATTGACACACAATCAGCACATGCACTGCAAAAACACACAAATAAACGATGCAATTATATCATTTTCTGTGTATTTTGCCCTATGGTATAAATAAAATATTATTTTACTGACGATTTACAAAAATACAATTTTTCAAGGCCATGGGATAGCTTGTGTATAAAAGATGGCTATATTTTTATTTCACAGTAGATCCCTTGCTTTGAACGATGTTTAAATTAAAAGGCACGTCCGTTAAGAATGAAAATGTTAAACTCAATGCCTCTTGTGGAAGGTTAATCCTTACCATCAGACAAATTTCATCATCATTAACGTTATCTCGTTACGACAACAATGGTATTATTTTGTTCCACATCGATATCAATTCCTGTAAATCTCAATTACTTGATATACAAAGCTTATAATAAAACAAAAGCAAAACAATAAGTTATCGGTCTTCTAACAATTCTGTGATATGATTTGCTATAAAATCAGAAATTGTTTTCATTACATGTTTTCGTTACAGCTATTGTACTGTTATCACTACTTGAAATAATGAAATTAACGGTATCAATTTCACAATTACTGTCTAAATCTTTGAATACGGACGACCTTGTTTGCATACGTTTTTATTGAGAAATAAGGATAACTTTACTGTACTGTAATACTAGCCATCCGTAATAATTTGTATCATATTAATTCAGATTTGACAGCAGTTACTTGTATTAAAAAATGAAATTTTTATAAATAAACAAGTGTTGTTTGCACAGAAGTCTTCAGTTGCTTTTCTTCTTATTATAAAATATGTCATTCAATCTTAAAAGTGTTTTCCATCAGTACTTCACATTGTGTTCATTGGCGGATCTAGAACTACTCATATCTCATAGGGGGCGCTGACTGACCTGAAGGGGTGGCGCTCCTATCATGCCTCAGTGATTCCCTATAACTATTAGCCAAAGTTTTTCCACTAAAGCGGGGGCCGGGCCCCCAGACCCCCTGGATCCGCCTTAGCTGTAATGTTGTATCGATTTGTGTTGTCCTCGCGTTTATATTTTTGTTTTCTTGTGTAACTTTATTTATTATGATTGATGATCATTTCTTGCTGTATTTATTTCCTCTGGCCTTGGTTGTTTATTACGCATATATTGCTATTGATTTGTGACATCTGTTTTTGTGGTATTGACTAGCATGATCCATGATTCTTTTGGAATTGTAAGGTTTTGAAGTCTGACATTGATACTGAAATAATTTTTATCATGAATGGAGTGCAAAAGGACATCGTTCGTAAAATGGAAATAAACATCCATTGCCATTTAGCCTACGTCCATGTCTTCAATATCTTGTTTAGTGACAGTTTACATTTACCAATAAATTGTCGCAATAGTGTTTCTACAAGCAACATCCATTGTCTGTCCTGATACTAGAAGTTGAAACGTAGTAGCCATAATGGAACAGATCTTTCATACTGACAATAATTATAATACTAGTTAGTACGTATGTCTACTACGATTACACGGAGGATGGACATATAATGATTTTTAATTAGGACTGTTATAGTCCTAATGTGACTCTGTCTAAATAAATCGCTATACGATTTTGTAGGGATATCTTTGATAATTACTTTGAACAATTTCATGATGTCGCAAGTGTCAGGTATCATACTTAATTACACCGTTAGCTTATGCTATTAGGCTTTCCATTCACCTTAGTACCTAGCAATAATATAAATTCATACTGAAATGAAGACGGACAATTTAATCTGAAGCTTTAATAATTATAACATTCCCATAATTATATCAGGAGCACACATTATATTTACACGCATTTTTTTTTTTTTTTTTTTTTTTTTTTATTAAATATTGATAAATGTACTACCATAAGGAGTTTTAGTGCATACGTATAATGGAATAAGTAGTTTTAAAAATCGAGTCTTAATCTTTAAATATACAAGCACACTTTTTATAGACAATTAGTGTGACCAGGAAAATCTAAAGAATCTGAGACAATATATCAAAACATTTAGAATTTCATCATTTGTTTGATTGATTCACATTTAAAAAAAGAAATTTTTTAATTGATTTGTAATTGATATCTATACAAAATTGATTAGATCCATAGGGTTGCTGTTATATCAAGGCGTTTCAATATATAGACAGCATCGATTAAAGAATCAAAATCGCATAGAATTTTTATTAAATATGTCCATGCCTGGAACGGAATACTAGTAACTTCTTAAGAGTTTTGGTTCATACATATGAACGTATAACTGATCACCTGAATATGCCTTTGCAGAAAAAATATATTAATAGAAATGCGTAATTTTGAAACACATTCGGTTTTTTTTGTGTACTGTAAGATAAAGACTTTACAAAGTAAATGATGCTTAGTGTAACATTATTTTGCAAGAGAAAATCTAAATGCTCAAGATATTTTAGATGGACTTTACTTATGTGTTACCAGCTGTATTTTACTCTCACTTTCCAAAATAAAGCTTAATTTTACCAACTGTTTAATTCCTAAACTTACATTCCAGCTCCTTTGTTCTACCAGGAGTGATCTGAGCCGGATCATCCCTACCAGATCACCCCAGCTTGAGTTTCTGTGTTTAGCATGCTTTCCTTTGTTTTAAAACATTTTTGAGGGAATGACTTATCAACAATAAAACTAAAATTATTTACTGAGAAAAGACAAACTTTCAAAATTTATGTAGAAAAAATCCATTGTCTATGCTAGGATTCAAACTCTAGACCTTTAGCATACCAACCTACGACACATTCCCCTACACCAGGACGCCTGGATACCAACTCTCGGTAATTTAACATATCTAAACGGAGCAAGATATTTTCATAAGTGGGCGAGTTGGCAGACTTTGTTTTCAGTGGGATTTTAACCCTTTTCATGAATAAGGCGAGTTATCAGACTGATTGTTCAATGGGATTTTACCCTTTTTCATACGTGGGACGAGTTGATAAACAAGAGTGGGGCGATTTTTTAGAAAGTGGCGATTTAGTGTGGGTCAATTGGACAGTGGGGCGAGTTGACATGGATTCATATTAAAACATCGTGTTCGGGAGTCATAAAGGGTATATATTATATAGTAAAATATAAAGTATATTATAATGGTTTTGTGGCGTTCTAAACTAAATTTTGTGAATTGTAAATGGCTCTTCGTCTCATCTCAAACAGCTGGGATGTAAAATAGTTAGTTTAAACATATTTATTTTAAACAAGTAATCCCTTTCGGACTTGGTGTGTCAGTGTTAGATCACACTCTGGCATCCGGCATCCGGAGTGATCTTACACTGACACACCAAATCCGAATGGGAAAACTAATATATGCACCCTAGCCGAAGGTCAATGACGGTGGAACTGTTTATTGAGTAGCAAACGTTATGTAATCTCTTTTTCTACATAATGATAGCTTACGAACTGAGGTAAATTATAACCAAAACTACCAGGCTTGTATATGAGTATTACAGTCGCGCGTTTTGTTTACATAGTATTCTGCGGTTGAGTTTGAATCAAAAGATTCGGGAGGTTTGCCTAAAAGCGAAGTTGAAGAATATTGAAAACTCACCTATACGATAGAACAACTTTTGAGTTTTAAATGATTTTAATATTATAAACAGCATATGTACAGCATATGACCTTGTCTGTGCTATCTAACGATTCCAGTGTGGGGGATACTTACGGTGACGGTGTTCACAGACAGTGGAATTGACACGGTGGTTTTATAAATCATTAAGGAAAATGAATACATTTTTTTATGTAAATACAGGGACTAATATTTCTGACAATTGACGAAGGATCATGTTGTTGAGCATTAGGAATAACATTATATTAGTGTTAAATGTCCAACACTTAAAACATATGTGACTTCTCAGAAATTCAATACATGCAGACTATTTTTTTAACACTTCAAGGGAATATTTGGCGATTGATCGCAAAAACTATCAAAATGATTATTTAAGTGATTAAATACAAATACAGTTGAAGAAGCCCCTATTTGCAAGAGTACTTGAAAGGTATACTGCAATAGAAGAAAAAGCTGAAACATGAGGGAACGAATATTCAACTCGTTTTTTGTTCTCCCCAGATCTCACGTTCCTACACTTCTCGACATATACGAATGTCAGTACTTCACAATACCGTGTGAAACTTATCTAAAATATAAAAAAACATAATTTACGCTCCAGGCCTGACTTTTTGGATTACAAGTATATGGTTTATTCTTTCTTTAAAGTAAACAAAAGGTTCATATATCTTTCTAACACCAAACGTTGAATGCATATACATCTAGCATTTTCAAAATTTACGTTTTCAAAAGATAGAATATATTAAACAACAAGAGAGGCAATTAACGATACGGTTTTGTGTTTGATTCTTTTAAGATGCATGCGTTTAAAGAAAATAGATTTGCTTAAAAGATGTTCATGCATTTTTTTAATGAAATAAATCGGCGGAAATGAATTTTGGACTGTTAAAAAATTATACATGTAATTTACATGACAAAATTCCACTATGTTTCATTAAATATGTACTTGAGTGTTTAAAGAATTAAAAACAAATGAATGTTATCACAATAAGATAAAGATGGGGAACTAACATTATTAAAAAACAGAAATACCAATTATAACTTACACAATTCGTAATACATCATGTGGAAACAAGATCAATGCAAACAAACGGGTTGTTGTCTCTTTGACACATTCCCCATTTCCATTCTCAATTTTATTTGTTCGTATATTTTCACTTGATACTGGACATTAAACCTTTTTTGTTGTTTGCTAGTCAAACCTCCTGCTTCAAAGGCAATGCTTAACAAATATCGTTAAAATGTCAAAACTTAGTGACAGAAATACAGTACAAACAACGCAAGAAAACAATTGCGATAAGAGGAGTATAAGTTTACAGCAACGTCCGGTTAGAATGAAAACATTAATTCCGATGGTTGTGTAGAAGGTTTGTATTACCGTCAGACGCACCGTATTTCATCATCATTAACGTTATCATGTATTATCAACAATGGTATTTTTTTTTCAAACATTGACATCAATTCCTGTAAATCACAATTACTCGTCCTACCAAGTAGATAATATAACAAAATCAAAACAATAGGACATCGGCCTCCGTAAAATCCCGTTATGTGATTTGCTACCTTATCACAATGTTTTTTTTATTACATCTTCTACACAGCTATTACTATTTGCAGTGATAACATTACCGGTACTTTGCGGAAGACATTTTGTCTAAAGGTTTTGAGAAATCAAAATACCTGTACTGTTAAAACAACTACGGATGACAACTGTTGATTTTAACATTGTTAACAAATTAAAGACTATTTAATAAATACAGACGTGTAGTTCGTAGTTTACACAGATATCGAAATCAAAAGTTTCCGTTTATTAAAATGTTTTTTTTTCTTTTTTTTCATCTTCGAAAATCCGATCCCATCTTCTCTTCCTCTTTATCTGAAAAATAACTAGATGTGTGCAATGTTTTTTAAAGTCGCCTCTGACATTGTCGAAATTATACTTTTATGCTGATTATTAGCCGGGTTGTTAAGATAAACGGAAAGCCCCTTTACAATTGTTTTTCATTTCTAAACTTTTTCTATACATTGGTTTACGCATTGTAACGATTTCTTGTTTTGTTTATTTAGCTTGACCTTGTTTTTGTTTACGCATTTATTGATATTGCCTAATGACGTCTGGGGTATGCTCTTCACCAGTCAGCTTCTTTTGGGAGTTTATGTTTTTGAAGGTTGACATTGATACTGAAGCTTATTTTATTCATAAAGGGAGTATTAAAGGTCAGCGTTCGTACATTGATATAAAAGTAAACAATTTTCTATTGACTAATCACGATCGTCAATATCTTTTACCCGATGACAGTTGACTTTAACCACCAACTAGTCACAATAATGTCTCTAAAATGAATATCCATTGTTCACCTTGTCTCTAGAACTTGGCCAATTATGGACATAATACATCGGACCTGTCACTCTGATAATAATTAGAAGACTAGTTAGTCCGTATATCTACTACTTTGACCCCTATGATTAACCGATAATGACCGTTATAGTCCTAATATATCTTTATTTCGCTGAATCGGCTTTGTATGGATGGATTTGGTAATTATTCTGAACAATTTAATGATTTCACAAAATCAAGTATGATACTTAACCATTATATCAAGCCATTAGGTTTCCTTCTACCTTAGCATTTGATAGATGTTTACACCTTCAAAGATAATGGACGAAGAAAAACTAAAGTAATATGTAATGCATATCTATATAAAATTGAAAAGACCCAAAGGTACGCTGTTATGTCAGCGAGGATAGGATTAAAACAGATAAGAATTGTATTTCACGGTATTCCCAATTTAACTTCAATTAACTTCTAGAGAATTTCAGTTTAAAAAAACCTATCAATAGTTTCCAACCTTTAATTTTGCCTTTGCCATGAAATAAACAAGATTAAATAAAAATGTGCATTTTTCAAACGCATCTTTTGTTTGCTTTTGTAAGAGTCATTTAGCCTAACATCACAATGTAAACTGGTCCTTTTATTACATGATGTTGGAATACAATGCTAAAAAAACAAAGATTTTTAAGCTAATGAGGTACAAATGTAGCTGTATATTATTTGTACAGCTGTCGATTTGATGTTTCATCTCGACATTTTTGATTTTAGTGCGTGACACGATCAATATTACTTATATTGAAAATAAAATACCCTTTACAAGTCTCACTTCTGAAAAAAAATGAAAAGTTCCTATATCAATCGAATATCAAATTGAGGAAGCAATATAAATATCTTTATTTTTTAATGTAAAGTTGATAATATTGTCATAATTGACGCCTTTCCGATATAATAATTGTATAAAACGAATGTCACAGTGAAGATGTGTCTGTGGGCTTGTTTTTTTCCAGGTCAACCATGTGAAAAATAAGATTGACTAGCTAAATAGATTTCTCTAATTATTCGTCAATTTATTCCTATCTACACACATTGTATAAAAAAAAATCAACGTGTGGTTCGTTTGATCTCAGTTCTTCATTGGTTACAATCCGATTATGACGTCGAATTTTCTTGCTTTCCTCTGAATTTCCTCTTGTGACAGCATATAAAAGAGGACCATGCCTGATGACGTCATGTAGAAAGAACCCATCTTTTTGCAGATCACTCGAAAAGAAGGAAATATTTTGCCTGCTTATCATTTGAAAATCATTAGAGAAACAGATTCCACCTCCAAATCTCGTGTATACGATATTTATTCACTCTCGACAGTTAAATTTTAAATATTAAAAACGCTCGGCGAGCCTAGCGTTTTAAATTTGAAAATTTTACTGTCTCGAGTGGATAAATATCGTATCACACTCGATGCAGTGGTAGAATCTATATGTTTCTAGATTTTCCATGTGAAACACATTTTGGAATAAATTGCTAAAAACCGGCATAGAAATGACAAAATTTCAATATATTCCATCAGAATGATGCCTTAGTTTGCAAAGAATTTTGAAGGGGAAAACGCCAGAAAGGTTTTAGTAAAAAGCAAACAAGTTTTAACAATATTTACGATTTAATCACTTCGTAATAAATCAAGCGGATACCAGAGCAATGTAATAATAAAAAAAGGTTATACAGCTGACGATAAATTGTAACACTTGTAGTTCTATTTCAGTCAAGAACGATAACGAGATAACAGCCTTTAAGCCAAGCGACGGTATGAATTTTATTTGAAAATAAAGAAAGTAGCCAGTTGAGAAATACAGCGTTCGTTTCAAAATAAAGACGTTATTATAAGTTTTATAATTTCTTAATCTAATTAAGATCAGAAAGATACTTCAATTTGTCGTCTATAAAATAAGTGCTAAACATTTATATTTCTTGTTAATATTTCTTTTTCATGTCCAATAATTGACCATCAATCGAATGCAACGTTAATAAAAACGACATAGAGCTTTGAAGAGAAGAGTGTGAATTATACACATTATAAACAAAGTAATTAGTGAATTTTACCAACCTTTTAAGACATTCTGCAGACTTCAACAGTACACATTTCTGAAGATAAGTTTCTAATGTAATTACAAGATAGACAAAGAAAGGACCCTTTGGCTTACTCATTCAAAATTAACTCACATATCTTTTTATAACGTATTTACAAGAAAACATATAACTGGAATCTTATATAGAAGATTTAAACATGATACAATATCTTGGTATTTACATGTATATTAAATTAAAAGTACAAATAAACAAATAAGAAAGATCCGTAGATGTTTTAGTCTCTGAGCCCGAGCACCAGCTGATTAAATGGTTGTTAAATACATGTATCTGCATTAGTTTTTCTCGGAATTTCGTACGAAAATGCACAATAACGTGTGATTCTGTTTGTGTAAAAATTACTCATGGATAGATACTAAGGATATAATGTATACCCTCTATTACTACTTATTTATATGAGCGACAGAATTATTTATTTATACGAGCCCTTATATCTTATATATAGGAACTAGACCTTTGTTTTACGAGCTCTAATATGCAATATCTATAAATAAGAACATCGCATATTTATCAGAGCTCTGCTTTCGTCTATTCTAAGTAATTCAATGGTTATTTGCAAACAGTTAACAAGAAACAGTTAACCTTAAAAAGGTGTATTTTCATCTCAATCTTTATATTCTGTATCTTCAAAGGATATAACTAATGGACAAAACAGGACTACAGATATTCCAAATAGTTCATTCGTTTTATTCCCAAATAGCTATATCAACACATGAAAGCAAAGTTAATGAAAACAATCATCAGTTCAATGATACCAGGCTTTTAACCATGTACATCATAACTCTGTTATATTTACGTGAAACTTTTCAGTGGTGATTGAATTACAACAGTTAGAAAGCCAACTTAAAATTCCGATAAGTCGCGTCAGATACGACTAAGGCAATCTATAGTTAGGGGTAGAAAAAAGTCAGTTTGTCGATGAATGAAAACTCCTCAGTCAACATGGTCAATTGTTCGAAATAAGTTCGTAATTTTTATTTATCTCAAGAACAGCCAGTTGCTTGACTTTCTCGAAGACAATGCCAATCAAAATTCTGAATTCGAAGTTCGTTTTACTTGCATAATGATTTTAGAACCCTGATGTATTAAAACTCAAAAGCACGGAGGCTCGGAATACATCTGATTAAGTAGTATAAGCTAATATCAAATTATTATAAGTTCTAGTAATTAAAAAATAAGAAAAAAATAACACGATCATGACGATTGAATAGAAATTAGAATCCAATATGGTTTTATTTTAATTTTTTTTATGTATAAACTAAATAACAGGGAATATTAAAACTAACTGTTTTAACTTTATAAAGACTAATACACCAGATGGGTTTGATATTCAATGTTGTACCAACATTTGTATAACATGAACAAATATTTGTTGTCGTCAGCCATGTTTTATAAAACATCTATAGTTGTACGTCTGTATCTTTGATGAATTAGGTGTGCACGACTTCTATTTCATATATTTAACAAACTGTTTGTTAGTATAGTTTTTACGGAACTAATTATGGGTTTATTTGTTCAACTTATCTATCGGGAATGTACGTTATAAATGAAGGTTTACTGAATAATCTCATTTCAGTCTATCTTCATGTTTCAATTTGACGTTAAAGAGCTCTGTGACTCAGAAGTCTGGGAAGATAAAATAAATATACCAGTTTGAATTAGAGACTTTAACGTACCAAGAACATGTTAAGTTAGACATGAGAAAGTGAATCGGACAAAAAAAAAGGAATCGTTCGAAAGAAGAAAAATTTGGTTAAAATTTTCATATGGTATAGGTTGTTTGTCATGCAGTAGTTTTGAAACATTGGTCTGACTAATCAAACAAAATAAAGAATCCAACATTATTTAAAGGACTGTTGTTTCATACTTTCATTTGAATACCTTCATTTAGACCTTTACCCCTGTAACTTACAGATTCTAGTAGTCAAACATTTATATTACATTTGGTAACGGCATGCTATTGAATCAAATGTTCGGAGGGGGAAATACAAAGGCTCTTCTCATATCTGTATGCTTACAATATATAAGGTAATTTCTTAAAATTTTGAATTAAGGATCTAAGATATATCTAAAAAAAAATATGTGTGTGCTAATTGTTTGTTAAACGATTCGTTAGGAATTAAATTTGCTGGTTTGATATCAATAGCCTTTTATAGGTTAAATTCTAGATTCGAGTTGTGTTAAGATCTATATATAAAGCAGACGTCCTAAAAGTCTGGTCTATTCTTAATTGTATCTTTCGGCCAATGAAGCTCTTGTTTGCTTAATGACGACAAACTTAGTAAGATTTAAAGGGCATTGGAAAGCAAGGCAATGTTGATAAATGTTTCCTGACCTAATGACATCATTGATTAACTTAAATGTTAGTCTCATATATCTTAGAGCGGGTGACTCTTCTTTTTCTTAAATGACCATACAGATTTTATTTAACTACTTTCAATTTCATGTACATGTATCATGTGTATTGTTGCACTGAATTATAGAATATTATAGATGCAGCTAACAGGTAAGTTTAATCACATCTCATGCTATGAACGATCTGTTTCTTTATCTGACATCAAATTTTCTGTCTTACATACTATGTCAATAAAGTGACGAGAAAATGAATATTTGTTGTAAATGAATCACAATCAAAGACCAATTACCCTAAGTAAATCAAATAGAATATATTCCTCTGTTTTTATTCGTTGATTTTAGTCTCGCTTATTTTTTCTGTTTACATCGCTCTTATGGTTTCAGCCTTTAAGGGGGCACGCGGGTATAAATCATTTTTTTTCTAATATAGGATTTCGTTGTATTGTTTTATAAATGAACGTTATCATATACTTTTAAGAAAAATGAAATAAAAAATGGGGTCACCGTTCATTTAAGCTCACAATCTTCCTCTGAAAGAAGCATACATTTTTGTTAATGTCCTTTTTTCTGTTGAACTAATAGGAGAAATAGAGGTAATATCGAAATTAAAAAAAAACACCCTAAATGACAGAAATCTCTTAAATTTTACAATTACTTAGATTATGTACAGCTTATTTGAAAACACTGATAAACAATATAGATCATCGATGAGTTAAAAAAGATATTTCAATTTTAATGCCAAAAAATGGCATTTGTGCACCAAAGGGAGATAATTTTGAGTTTTTTCAATGATTTAAACATTTTAAAAGTCATCTGGAGCCATCTGGTTGATTTTTGTACCATATCATAAAGTAATAACTAATAGTGTAATAAATTATAATGAAAAACAATCAAATGTTTTTTGCAGAATTGTTTGTAACCGCGAGCCTCCTTAACGTTGAATCTAGTCTTCTTTAACTTCCTCGAAGGAATTCGAGATTCATTCAGATCAAGGATTCTTAAGTCAATTCAGACAATATGTCCTTTAAACATTTTTTATTTTATTATTAATGATCATTAATGTATATTGAAATAATAGAAACATTTTAATACATTTGTTTAAATAAATGATATACCGTATCAGATTTGATAACACAAAATATATATATCCATTATATGATAATAATATTAAAAGAGACGAAAAGAAAAGAGTACTACAATTAAAACTTTTCGGATAAAAACAGTGATTTTCACATTGTTGCAGGTCAACGCAGTAGTTAATAACTACGTTATTTAGCCATTTTTTATTTGTATATGTACTGGAAAAGCGCCTATTATTTTCAAATTTATATTATAATGTTAGAAGTCAAATGTTTTCTCTTTTTCGTCTAAATAATATAATTAAATGTATATTATCAATATACATGTAGGCACGAAAGATGTTTCCAAGACAAGAAAATGATTTTGTATTCAATGATGAATATCTTTTTTATATTGTATTGAACAAAATATTTTTTTTCGATCATATATAATAACACGCCAAAGTAGGACAAGAATATGAATATTAATTCTCTGGGTAGTTGTTTGACACAAGTGTAAATGTTTGGAAGCAGCAGAGGGATTCAATTGACAAATTCAATATAGGTCCTGTAAACACTACAGTCTTCCGCTTTGTGTCTATTCTACTAAAGTCTCCCGCTTTACCAACTGAGATTTCACGGTTGATGGCAAGAAAACATTTTCGTACAGTCTAAAACATTGTTATATAAAGTATGCAATTTTCAAAAGTAACCAAAACAAATTTGTACCAAATGAGGCAGGTACGTACATTTGTGTATCACTAGAATACTTATGTAGATCAACTGCATACTTTTGATTCCTGTTTTAGCTTTAATATAATCAGCAATTATTTTGAATATTTTTTAATTAAGTATAGTCAAGCTTTTGGTTTAATATAGACTACTTTTCGATAAGTATCCTTTATTAGAGGGCATTCATAAAAATATTAATCCATTACAACTTTTACTATGATTGCAATAGGTAAAGTATGCACATTAAGTATTGTTATGTGTTGGCTATTATATGAATTTGGTGAATCGTGATATTCTGGTGCAAACAAAGCAATAATACGTTCATTAAAAGTATATATAGAAATAGTATTAATGTTTCCGTCCACACTTAATGTCTGTATGTGATCAACAGTCTGGAAATGCTATATAGCATATAAAGCACAGTAATAAAACCGTGCTGAAAAAATTGCTAAAGTGCTGAAATTAGGTTATGACTGGAGATCATACAATGATATTCATTTTAAACCATGAATGGTGTAAGACACAGTTTGATAAACGTCAACATATTGTTATATAGAACTTAAAGTTAAAAAAAGAAAGCAATGTATATTATCATATTATATTGGAAAGTAATATACAGTAATTTCGTTGCCATATGGTAAACAATGAAATTCAATATATATTTCAGAAACCTGGATGTTTGGGGATGTTTCTTGTCAAATCCATGCGATTGTATGTTACGTCTTGTTATCCAGTATTGCCTGGTTGACATCTCTGGCAGCGATTGAAAGGTAATCATTCTTTTTCCAGCATCCATCATCCCGATAGTTACCAAAAAGTGAACGTTTGTTTTCATCATGTATGTTAATGATAAAAAGAGAATTTTACTTTTGATACTTTTATAAAAAAAAAACATCGCCATACTTGATATGCAATAGATTAAGACTAATACATATTTGAACAATAGAAAGACTAATTCCAATTCTGTTTGTTTTATATTTTTTCATTATCTTTATTTTTCGTTTTTCTTTACGCTTCTCGATCTTCTGATGCTTGTTTTAAATAATTTTGATTGTACAAGTAATGTTTCACAATTGTTTTTATTGATGTGCTATATTATAAATGTGACGTTTAATTGTTACTGTTTTCAAAAATCACCTTAAATCTTTATGTATTAATACTATTAGCGGAAGGTTAATTGTCATTCTTGTTTGTGTTTGTAGGGTCGTTTACTTTGTTTGACATTCATAGAGGTCTTAATATGTTAAAGGTTTAACTTCTGAAATACAATACAGTGATTTGCATTTATTACTGTTTTGCAAATTGGCAGATTTCTAAATACATAAATAATCCGTTAAGGGCATGGTGAATGCCATTAGATATCATTAGGGAATACATTAACTCATTTAACTTCCGAAAAAATATGGATATTAAACGTTCATGTTGGTTTTAGTGTCAATAAAAACGTTATCGTGGAGTTAAGTATTTTTTTTTGTCCTAAATTATTTATCACAAATTCTAGTTCCTACTATTTGTTATTTGACTGAGCGATAACGTTACAATCAGTTTAAGGGCTATCAAAAACTATTTCATTTATTCGTGATTGATCGTGCTTTTAAGTTTTCGACTTAAGGACCACTGTTATGTAGGTATGCATACGAAACGCGTGTATATTTTAAATACATTGGTTCGATACAACTTCTGGTCGACGTTTCGTCTTAGTTGTTATCACCAACAGTGAAGTCAACGCTTTATGTATACATGAAATATTCTTGAATTGGTCAGTTCCTGTAATTTATTTGTTTGTAGTTTAATTCGAGCGCCATGCATAGATGGATCAAATCGTTTTTTCAAGCATGCACTGTACTCCAACTTCCGATTTCTTGTTTTGATTCGTATGCCACTGATGTATCTTATAAAGACAAAACGAGCGCATGACTTATATACTTGTAAAGATGGTTCCTTTAATGCGTTAAAAAAAATAATAAATGGTTTTTGCAACTTTTTGGTGATTTAGAGATTGAAAAGTTCATTATCGTATGTATATAAAGTCATCATAGATACGAGGATTATTTTTTTTATTTACGCCAGACGCACGTTTCGTCGACAAAATACTCATCAGTGACGCTCAAATAAAAAAATGTTTAAAAGGCCAAAAAAAGTACGAAGGTAAAGAGCATTGATGACTAAAAATTCCGAAACATTTTGCCAAATACAGCTAGGGTAATCTATTCCTGAGGTAGAAAAGTATATTGATGAAGACTGTTAGTTCAGTTCACCATGAAGTGTAGATTAGTATGGGTGAGTGTTTTTGTTTCCGCATGAATATTTATTTTCAATCATTCCAAGGAAAAATTATTCATTTTTGAGGCAACGCTACATTATTATCTAATACTATTATCATTGTTCAATACTTTGTGAGTCAGGATAATAATTTTTAAACTGCCATAGGATATCTTCAATTTGTGGAGGTTGAAATGTCGGGTCACATTTTTCTAATTTCCTTAATATAAATCGCCCACCCAACCCTGAGCATATCAAATTTTGTGTCTTTAAGGACTATGTTATTTGAAATAATTGGTGTTGGCCTAATTATAGTTCAGTTTATACACAATCCTTTAATACTAATTGTGAACTAGTTTTGCTTCTGACACTGATCGATAAAATAGATATTAAAACAATGTATCAGACACCCTACAGTGTAAAAACCCACCTAGAAATGAATCACAGCTCGCATACTCGTATGTGACAGCTCACATGGTGGTTTCTGACAACCCACATCATCGTACTATTGTCGATATTAGATTCATCATTTCTCCTTGCTTGATTTGTTATGTTTCATTCCATTGCAGGATAATTTCAATACATCTTCTTTAATAAAGTGTCATTTTAGAATACTTTTTCTTGTGAAACATTAATAGAAAGTAAAATCACAAAAATACTGAACTCAGAGGAAAATCAATTCGGAAAGTCCATAATCACATGGCAAAATCAAATAACAAAACGCATCAAAAACGAATGGACAAGAACTGTCATATTCCTGACGTGGTACAGGCATTTTCAAATGTAGAAAATGGTGGATTGAACCTGGTTTTATAGCTAGCTAAACCTCTCACTTGTATGACAGTCTATCCATTCGATTATTCACTAATCTTAATTGCCGATACATTATGTCTTTGATACATGTCCGATTCAATATTTTGTTGTAACATGTCATAATTTTGAACATGTATCTAAACATTTTTAAATGTTTAAAGAAAGCTTTAATGCGAAATGGATGTTTTAAAAATTATTTATCATAACAACCAATTGTGGAAACAACATCGCAAATGAATGACGGAGTATGGAAGATATTGGGTCCTGAAAGGATGTTTCGTTTTATCTTATTAACTGTTCATTTTAACCCAAGCTCGTTAACAGTTTTCTTAAAATTATAACTTCGATTTTCATGACATAATATAATCCTGTTTTGTTTAACTCCCAAAATAAGTTCTGAAATTTCATCTTTTAAAATATTCCGTAGATCACGTGTTTTAAAATTAAATATATTTGGCTGGTAGTTTGTTTTGACAATAACAATATATGTATAGTATAAAGTTGTATTTAACAACAAGCCATTAAATAACATACTAACTTCAATTCAATATATGTTTTTGAAAAGAGAATATTGTTCAGAGAATACTCTTTATCAATTATGCAAAATTTCGTAAATTTTTAGATTTATAAAACAAATTATCAGTTGATGTATACCTTTTTACCTTAACAAGAAAAAATGCAGTTCAAGTATTTTTTTATTGACAGATATTAAGCGTTCATCAGATAGCTTTTAGTAGAAATTTGGGATAACATCAAATCTTATTGAGAGTTGTTTTTATGATTCCTCATATTATTCAAATTTCTGTTTGATATATTTCCTTGTGTTGCAGTTTCCAAGCTATCTTGCTCGTAATGTGTCCCAAGATATGAAGACGAAGTAGTCATTCTAAAAGCTTTTAAGTTGACTAATCAACTTATGCTTGTTATTATATATCACGTACGAAACAATTTTGTTGCATAGTATAGTTGAAAAATAGTGTTTTATTTGTTTACACCTTATTAGTTTCTTGTGCATTGCAACGGAAGTGCATATGTATGATAAAAATACTGTAGAGTACGATTACAATTTAAAAATTGCTGGAATGACTTTTTCTCTGAATTGAGTACAAAGGAAGCGTATTTGTAATTCAGAGTAAACAACTGTATGCAAGATAGGTATTTTACATCCGAAAGGACGTTGAAAACATTGTATAAAAATCCTAGATATTTAAGATTTTAGAAGGAAACTAGAAAGTGAATCCAGAATATAAACAAATGGGTGTCCAGTACATTGTGTAGGTTATATGACATTTACAACAAATGCATGTAGTCTTTGTGTACTAACCATAGATTGCTAAGAATTTGCATTATAGGATTATCAATACGAAGCTTCAGAGACAAATATACAATGTCAAAATTAGAGCCAGAAAATATACCAACGACCAACAAAGTTCTGCACAAAGACTTTAGTAGAGGACCCTATTTAACCTCGGTTGAATAAGGTTAAACAAGCTTCCTTATAATGTTTTCCATTCTGAGTTAAAATGAAACCAGTTCGAAATATTTCATCTAGGGTAGTTTTGCTTATTCTTTATTTCTATGAGGCTCGATGAAACATTCCAAATTAACTAATTTTCTCAAATCAACCGATGGTTAAACAAGAATAAATTCTGAATTTCTGAATAAACTATAAACTTAGTCAAATCGAAGAGAATAAGTGTTTTTTTTACAGCACACAGTCTTGTTACCTGTTTATTAATGGAATAACATTAGTATGAATCCCGCCTTAGTAAATTATAAATTTTTCATATACATTGCATTTCAGGTTATACAAATGTTTATCATCTGGAAGTTACTCGATGACATTTTCTGAAATCAATACACGCATCCTGATATTTGGAATGTATATGACAGCTTTCTTTCTGTGCACTGGTCCTATGTATGGATGGGGAGAGTATTCACAATTTAAAGGTACCAGTGTCCCCGTAAATTTGAACTCGGATAAAAATGTTTATAGCAATATCTATATAAGTGAAGATATATTTTGGTATTTATTTAGACTAATGAATGAACATATTCCTTTGTAAATTACATGTTGGAAGAACTTTTTATCATGATAGTTTTCTTTCTTTCTTTTGTCATAGTCTCATCTCAATCTCGATAGTTACTGCTCTTCAACTCTATACTTGTGTGGCTTTCTAACTATTTTAATCTGAACGTCACTGATGAGTCTTATATAGACGAAACGCGTGTCTGGCGTATTGAATTACCTATCCCAACAACTGAACACATTTTTTTTCGTTGACCAAATATCCTTTGTGGTGAATAAAAAGCTTCTACTATTTACACCTATATGATTCTGTTTTGAAACTTACCTGACTTTTAATGTGGGAAAACGTAATTTATGATTTACTTCAAATCGTGTTTTAAAATAGCTTTTTGTAACAGTCAACATAAGCTTATATCGATGTGTTCTGTTCATTGGCTTATTGTGTAGTTAATTTAGGACAAATCATATAAGACAACTATTTGCAAGTGATTTTTGTAGTTAGTTTTATATAAAGTTACACCATTGTTCCTTATCTAAATTCCCACCTATCTTAAAAAAATCCAAAAGCAATTATATCTTTGGTTTTGCAATTTCAATATAATCAATTTCATACATATCTTTGTACATTTTTCGTCTTAACATGATAACTCACTCCAAGTTTTTATTTTTAGGATTATTGATGATAAAAGTGAGATTACTTTCACGTCATACACCAGAGTCAACAGACTTGTGTAATACCACTTTAACCAAAACAGATGCTGAAAATATCCAATATTTTGGACAATTGATTACATCAAGCTTGCAAGAAAAATGGAATATGTACATCCGTTCAATGAATACTAAATGTGATATTCATTTCACAGTGAGGATTCGAGATGTTCCTTCATTAACAGTATTACTAGAAGACGTAGAGTCTCAACAAACGGGCAATATTCTATATGACCTAATTACTCACCTGAACAATAACGTTACAGAGAGATATACACCTGAGATTATTGTGGATAGAAGCAATATGCATAATTATAAAAATGTTCTTCTACCATTTCAAAGTATGTAAAAATATGTTAACTTTATATATAAATCCAATATGTCACTTTGAACAAGTACACAAACAGAAACGAGTTTAATAGATTTGAATACATGTATGTGCACAAACAAAAGGACGATGAGAGTTCTCTGTCGTCAGTTCCATATACTTTTTATAAAAGAAGCTGTTTGTTTTCTCTTGGTTTTGTTTTGAGAAATTTTGACGGACTACTAGTTTTGAAAATATAGAATTAACTATGACTATAGCAATCTCATAAAACAGATTAAGCTATTTGACATTATTGGTTTCCATCGTTAATGGTTTACATGTAGACCCGTTCTTTGATTTAAATGAAAATTGAGGTATCTGTCCTTTTCTTTAAGTTATTATGGTCAATTATTCATATGTGTGTCAATAATCGTATGCCTACATGACAACAAGGATAATAACTTCATAAATATACAGATAACATGAAGACATTATTGCACACAATTAACGAAGGGAGAGGGAGAAAGATATAAAAAGTGGAAATAAAAAATCCATAAGCCGAAGTTGCACAGACAGTATTACAATACGTCACTTAGCATTACATCGAAAAAAATGATGTAGGCATATTGAACCAATTATAATCCGGGAGCAGGGATTATTAAAGCTAACCTAACTATGGTTTTTGGTTCTTGAATGTTATAAATTGACATGAAATTAAAAGACAAACATATCCTGATAAACTTACTTCATACTTCAACATACAAACAAAATAATTACACATAACGTGTGCATTATACTTGTCAAAGCAATGTGGAATGACATGACCAAACGATTCCCAATATTATGGTAACATTACTCTTTGTAAATGATAGAAATATTCAAATATCTAGTAAATCCTCTTCATTTAAAATAGAGATTAAAATTGAGAATGGAAATGTAAAATCTGTCGAAGAGACAAAAATTTACCAAAGAGCCAAAAACAGTCCGATGCCACCATTTGGTCTTTAAGGCATCGAGATAATCCCACACCCGGAGATGGTCCTCATCTGTAGGCCCCTAAATGATATCGTGTACTAGTTCAGTGAAAATTAACGCCACACTGAACTCCAAACCATATAATCCTGGTACCTTTGATAACCATATAAATAAACTAAAATAAAAAAAGACATAAAAAACTAACAAAGGCAAGAGGCTCCTTCCTTGAGACTGGGGCCAACAAATATAATTGTTCACGCTTTTCGATCACGAGTGTATTATTGAAATAATTTCTTCTTCCATCACCGTTGTGTTTACCCATCGAGTAAACTCATTGTTGTCCACACATTGTGTGGAGTTGTTTGACTTTTCTCTTTCTATAATTAAAAAATAATATTTTTAATTTGTTTCAGGTCTTGGAGTTTGTACTTTGGATTTTTCTTCAGTCAATGATTATAAAAAGTCAGCTACATATTACATATTCGGAACAACTCTTATTTTACCATTTGCTGTAACCGCAGCCTGTGGATTAGTTGTGCTTATGAACCACTATTCCGGTTCATTACCTGATAACATTGTTAACTTTAAGATAATATATTTTGGAAGTCTGTTAAGTTTCATATGCTGTTTTCCTTACTATGTTATCAATTTCATGAATGGATCTGGACATTTCATTCCGAGACATGCCAATTTTGTTTCCACTTTTTTCTTTTATAATTCTTCTTTGTGTTTAACTATTCCGTACTTACTATATAGGCGACCGAAATGTAGGAAATCAACAAAATCTACGAAAAATGCACATTCCTATTCAAACAGCAATGGAATACAAGAAGATATCCAGATGGAACAAGAATATTCTAAAGTTGATTACGTGTGATTAAAGTTGTTTAGATCGACAGATTTTCTGCTTTTCAGCAAACAAAACAGTTTGGATTATTTGTGACAAAAAGCTCACAAAGTGAAGACGGCATTCAGAATCAGCAAAATGCATTGGTTGTCTAAAATGTTCAGCTGATAAAATAAAACATGAAAATGATTGGTCGTTATTTCAGTGCAGATATTTCAGCAGATTGCCCTGATGGAGAACACTTACATTAACGAAAGCACAAAAAAGTGAAATATCATACTCCAGTTATTTGTCTTCATGTTTTCATTTTGATATTGTCATTGTAGGTGACCATCCTTTTGGCTTTTTTTGAAGGTCAATTTATAACATTTTAAAGATAACGTTCAATATTATTGATTGATTCTAAAATTGAATATTTATGTATGATGCTCTCAATTTGTTTACACAATGGTTTTTATATACCACCTATTGAACGTAGAAACCT
This sequence comes from Mytilus edulis, assembly GCF_963676685.1. NCBI lineage: Eukaryota > Metazoa > Mollusca > Bivalvia > Mytilida > Mytilidae > Mytilus > Mytilus edulis. The sequence goes on along the minus strand of NC_092350.1, from coordinate 25,515,564 downwards.
TCAACCTTTAACAATTATTTTTAAAATATTTCCTATAATAGACATTGTGGGCAGCTAACCCTTTTTATTTCTTTAAAAAAAAAATACATTATTTTCATGGCAAACTTAGAGTAGACATCCTGTTGGGAATATGCATTTTGTAAAGATTGCACTTTAAATTGGGGGCGCTTTTGGGTATAAAAAAAAAGAATACCTCTCAATATATAGCACAGTCAAGCTATACAATATAGTTGTTTTCATCGAAAGTTAATATCCCTCAACATTCTCGAGTCTCGAACATTGAACATCCGGGAAAGTAATGTCTTGTCTACTTGATTATAGTAAATATTAAGTTTTGATGAAGACCATAATTGTATATGACTATGAAACACAACATTTCCTTATCTGTTTGATGGCGAAAACAAAGACTTTTATATTGAGTATTAAAAATAATTTATAATTTTATTTCTTGAAAGACTAGTGTTTTTTTCTCGTTTTTTTCTACATGAGATTACCTTTACTCTAGCTCTTACATTCCGACAGATTTATTCAATGTTTAATAATATTCTATATAAATGTAGGTTTATACAACTACTTTGTCAAAAGATATTTTTTAGATGTACCTTGGTAAATCTTTATCATACCCTTTCCGTGTTCTCCTTGCCTTTCTAACTCCAACTTGTAACCTTTCTTCAAATACAATTCGTTACATCAAACAAACAAACGTTCTATTGACAAACAGTTTGCATGATTGTAAAGAGCTGCGACAAATAATTAATCATACAAGTGTTGGTTTTTTTATAATTATACAGTTGTTTGTTAATACGAAAAAACATTTTGTCACTACATTGATCGTTGAATCAAAGTAGAAAATTGCGAACTGTGAACAGACAGGTTGACCAATATGTCAGTTATACAATAAGAAAATTTTTATGGCCCCGCAACGAAGTTGTCGGTGCCATAATATAGTTTTACCCTTGTCCGTAATTCCGTAATTTTGTAATTCCGTAATTCCGTAATTCCGTAATTCCGTCTTTCCGCAACAAACCACTATACGGAGTTTTTTTTCTAAACGCTTTCAGATATTGGGCTGATTTTTGGTATGTTAGTTAACCATGATGAGTTACAGATCAAGTTGAAGTTTTGTTTCGTTCCACTAAATTTTGCCGAAATATCGGCCCTTGAACTTTGATAAATGGTTAAAAAAAAACAGTTATACGGATTTTTTTTCTTAATGCTTTAGATATTGGGATGATTTTTGGCATGTGAGTTAACCAAGATGAGTTACAAATCAAGTTTAAGTTTCGTCCTGCTCGGCTAATTTTTGCCGAAATTACGGGCTTTGGACTCTGATAAATTGTTACAAATCGCAACGAAGTTGTCGGTGCCATAATATAGTTTTACCCTTGTCCGTAATTCCGTAATTCTGTAATTCCGTAATTCCGTCTTTCCGCAACAAACCACTATACGGAGTTTTTTTTCTAAACGATTTCAGATATTGGGATGATTTTTGGCATGTGAGTTAACCAAGATGAGTTACAGATCAAGTTGAAGTTGTGTTTCGCTCCACTAAATTTTGCCGAAATTACGGCCCTTGGACTTTGATACATTGTTAAAAAAAAAAAACCAGTTATACGGACTTTTTTTCTTAACGCTTTCAGATATTGGGATGATTTTTGGCATGTAAGTTAACCAAGATGAGTTACAGATCAAGTTTAAGTTTCGTCCTGCTCGGCTAATTTTTGCCGAAATTACGGGCTTTGGACTCTGATAAATTTTTAAAATTACAGTTATACGGAATTTTTGCCAAACTCTTTCAGATATTGGGCTGATTATTGTTATGTGAGCTAACCATTGTAAGTTACAGATCAAGTTTAAGTGTTGTTCCGCTCCGCTAATTTTTGCCACAATTAAGGGTTTAAAACTTTGAAAATTTTGCCAATATTAAGGGTTTACAACTTTGAAAATTTTGCCAATATTAAGGGTTTACAACTTTGAAAATTTTGCCAATATTAAGGGTTTACAACTTTGAAAATTGTTGAAAATCACAGTTATATGGGCTTTTTTTCTATAAACCCTCAGTTTTTGAGCTGAATTTTGATATGTGAGACTATTTGTGTCCATATGTGATATTGAAATTGCTGATTTTTCAACTTTTTGAGACGGCGCCTTTCGTGTTGCTTTGACACATCTAGTTTCAACATTAATGAAACTTAAAATTAGGCTAGAAGATAGAAAACTACCCAAATATCATATGTAAAAGCTTTGAACAGCGATTTCCCTTTTCAGGCGCGTGAGTCGCAATGTATACTGCTAGGTTCAAATTAACATTTCATACAACGATTTTTTTCCTTAAAAGTAAAATCACAAAAATAGTGAATCTGAGGAAAATTCAAAAAGGAAAATCAAAAGCTTATACACATCAGACGAATGGATACCATCTGTTATATTACCGACTTGGAACTGGCATTTTCTTATGCAGAAAATGGTGGATTGAACCTGGTTTTACAGCTAGCTTAAACTATCATTTGTATGACAGTCGCATCAAATTCCATGATATTGACAACAATGTGTGAACACAACAAACAGACATCATAGGTCAAAATATAAAAAAAAAACCGATACAACAGTCAACATTGTGTTATAGTCTTGCTGACTATAAAAACAAAAAAAAATGTAACTAAAAAGCACAAAAAGGCATATAGACAAAGCACACAAGCGAAAAAGAAAGACAAGAATACAAAAATGTGCATTAGATCTAGAACAATAACATAATGAATGGATGTAGTACAGAGCCACTTCATATGTTTCAAAGGAACATTAAAAGGCATGATAAAGACAAAGTACATTAATAAAAATGATAAAAAACAATGCAAAAATTATCATATAACAATACAATGACGGGATGTATATATATATATACCAATACCAAATTGTTTATTATAGTGACATGTGTTTTATGACAATATACAATATTTCAATAAGCAGTTGTAATTACATGTATCAACACCCGGCCCCTTGGACCTATAAGTCACTTTAAACATTTATACATAAAATATAATAATCATTTAACAGCGGACAAAGTTAGAATTCATGTTTGATTGTTCCTATACAAAAAGTTTTTTCTCTTATTAATTGCATTGTTCAAAAATGTAACAGTTTGTCCTTGTATAAGTACAGAGCCACGTTATATGTAGCAAAGAAACACTAAAAAGCATACAGACAAATAACATAAGCAAAAATAAAAGACAAGATTAAATAAAATATATATAGGACAATAACACAATGGCGGGATAAATAAGTACAGAGTAACGTCAAATGGATATCACCTAAAACAGACTAAATGTAAAACTAATATCAAAGAACACAAATGAAATAATAATATAACACGTTATTAAGAGCAATGTATGTGGCATTGTAACTAGCAATGAATATATTTGTATGGCTTGATTGGTGTATAATTTACAAAGGAAGACATTATATGCATTTCAGGACGAGAAAATTTTGATGTGATAGTTATGATTTTTAAATCAGGAAACGATGAGAGTCCGTCGGAAGGGAACGACAAATAGCTGACCCGTGTTAAGAGAGAGCCACATCTCTTGCACGTTAAAGACACCCTTGTAGATTTCGAAAAAGAGCAGGTTAATACCGCTACAAGGTAGCACTCGCCCCCGCAAAGTGGAAAGGGATTAATATAAGTTGCAAAACTTGTTTCACAATCCACCATAAATAAATATGTTTAAACTTAAATCTGCTCGGTCCAACACGTTTCGTTCACAAGATAACAGTCCGTAGATAGACCATTCACCACACTTTGACACATAAATCTGGCTCCATTACCAAGCTGACAAGTGTTAGATCTGCCTCGTCAATGCCACGTGCTAAGCAAAGACAACGAACGAATGGTAATCATATTCCTAACTTGGAATAGGAATTTTCCAAAGAAAATGGTGGATTAAAATAAGCTAGTAAACAGTCACAAAACCAACGAAGAGGTAAATGATAACAGATTTAAAAAAAAAAGCCAACGATAAGATTCCAAAATCTACCCTCCGACATTAGTGTTAATATAGCTATGTATTGTTTTATTATCACATTTTATTTCTTGACGAGCAATTCACGACGATGAAATACAATGCAATAGAACTACTTATGAAATGAAAATAGAATCTACCTGGTTTATCTGTTTCTGCTTGAAAAGGATATACAAACTTGTTTTGCACCTTTATCGAAAAAAAACAATAACGGTTCAGTTTTATCAGTTAAAGAATATTATTAGAGATACACATTGTCATTCTGACACAAAATCGCGTGTAATCTTTGAGATTGAATTGTTTTGTGTAAAAAAGTATTACATTAAAATAGTACAGATCACAGTTTACATTTAAATATCTCTTTATCACACTATGCATACAATAACCATTGCTTTTCCGTCAGGTGCAAGTCATGTTTTATTATGAGAATTAGGCGATATGGTATGATTCCCAATGACACTATCTACTGGAGATAAAAACAATAGATGTTTGTACAATTATAGGTCAATGCACAGCCATCAACAATAAATAAATCCTTACCATATAGTAAGCTAAAATAAATATGAACAAATTGTTAAAATAGAAAGTACAAACTATTAAGGATAATAAAAATCGATAGACGACAAGGCAGCACTCGCACCAGCAAAGTGGAAAGTGATTAATATAAGTTGCAAAACTTGTTTCCCAATCCACAATAAATAAATATGTTTTACACTTTGTCGTTTATTTTTGTATAGTGTTTTTCATGTGAAACTAAATATTCAAATTTAGGAAAGGACAATTCAAAGAAGTGGTTTGAAAACCAGTTTCCACAGTGCATTAAACAAAATCTTTTATATTAAAGCAGTGCCATCAAGGTATGGGTAAGCATTAGTTTAGTATTCTTTTAAATATATCTAAAACGGATCTTTAATGACTTTTGCCTCAAATAAAGGCCACATAAGTATACCACTGGTCAATTGTCATAAATCGATTAAGCGAGAGAAAAATCCTTATCATAAACCAAAACTGATGGAAACACATCAAATATTAGAGAGAATCGACGGAAAACAGAGACACTAAACTGCTACAAAAACAAACACCAACATACATACTTTTTTTGCGAAGCAATATCTTCCCTTTGACCAATATAATAATAATAATAATAATAATAATAATAATAATAATAATAATAATAATAATAATAATAATAATAATAATAATAATAATAATAATAATAATAATAATAATAATAATAATAATTATTATTCTTTATTTAAAGAGGGTTACACAGTTAGCTATAAAGCTAATCTTCCCTGAGGCCCTCATGAAATATAATGAAATATAACAAACAATTACAAAATATCAAACAGACACACAAAGATATAGGAATATGTGGTGTGAGTGACAGTGAGACAACTCTTCATCCAAATAACAATTTAAAAAAAGTAAACCATTATAGGTCAATGTACGGCCTTCAACACGGAGCCTTGGCTTACACCGACCAACAAGCTATAATGGGGTCCAAAATTACTAGTGTAAAACCATTCAAACTGGATAACCAACGGTCTAATCTATATAAAAAAACGAGAAACGAGAAACACGTATAAATTACATAAACAAACGACAACTACTGTACATCAGATTCCTGACTTAGGACAGGTGCAAACATTTGCAGCGGGATTAAACGTTTTAATGGTACCAAACCTTCTCCCTTTTTCTAAAACAATAGCATAACATCACAACATAGAAAAACATACGATAAAATATCAATTGACAGGCTCAACTCAACCAAAAAACGTAAATTAATACACTATGAACGAAAAAAATTGATCTGCATAAATGAAGAATGAAATAAAAAATTGTTATGAAATATACAATTTTCAAAACAGGTAAAAGTTACAAATTCATATATGACATATATTGTATTGGCATCAACAATATCATAAGTTTGAGTAAGTGTATGAAAATTATTATGCATATAAAAAAACGCAGAGCTTCTTAATGTTCCATCAAGTAATTTTTTAAATCTTTTTTGAATGAGCTTGTACTTTAGGTTAAATTTTTCAGGGATATTGGTAAGTTATTCCATAAAATAGATCCTGAATACATAAAATATTTCTTATAAAGCTCTGTTTTTGGCTTTTGGAACTTGTAAATTTTTGCAAGAGACATTTCTCAAACAATATTGGTATATTTCTGGCATTTGTTTTTAATTTTTCAGTGAGATATACAGGGGCTTCATTCTTAAGGCATTTATGCATCAAAACTGATTTGTGGTACGAGATTCTGTTCTCTACTGTCATCCATCCAAGCTGTTTAAACAGTAGACCTGATCGTAGAGCATGTTTGTTTTTTTCCGTTCTCCGTTCGTTCTAGAATAATTACGTTTAATGTGTTCAGAAACAATTATTAAAATGTACCGTAAAAGTTCTGTTTTCTTCTTATTGACATTTTGTCCGGTACTGTAGCCAGTAATGTTACAGAAGTCCGGAAGCGTTTAATCTAATAACAATTTACAGTACAGAAATATCCAATGACAAATGGTTGACCAATGTTGGATGTGTTAATCAATTATAAAATCCGGACAATTTACAGACGGCGGTTAATTTCCCTTCGAGATATAAATGATGATACATAACTCTTGAAAGCTGGATGTCGTCAATATAAAGAATCAATGAACTATGCAAGTATACTGTTTTCTCAGTTTTTCATTCTCCCATCTGTTTATAATTTGTTTACAAAGTAATAATATAATTCATTGCATACTTAGTTTAAACATATTTATTTAAATGGATTGGGAAACAAGTTATTGCAACTTATATCAATCCCTTTTCACTTTGCGGGTGCGCGTGCTGCCTTGTAGCTGCAGGAGCCTGTTCTTTTGTGAAATCTACAATGGTGTCTTTTACGTGCAAGAGATGTGGCTCTCTCTATTCATACTTCAGATAGTTCAAACTTTTGAATGATTTATACAATGCTTGTTTGCGTATGAAATTTTTAGGTCACCTCTAACAAGCTGCTGTGGCATTAATGCAGAATTAAAATATAATATAATATGTGTAATAATACTTTTTAATAAGCATTCAATAGATTCACCAAGTTCAATACCAAAAAATAACAAAAAAATCTTATTCGTATGGGAATATAATCACCAAATCGTCTTCATTCGTGTAATCATGTAATCAAAGAATTAAGGATCCTCTTTTATGGTTTAGATATATAATATCTTTTCAATATATGTTGTTCAATATTAATCAGATACTCTCTGACAGTGTTATTGTATACGATAAGCTTAATCCTTCGATAGAATAAACATGGTTAGTGTCAATGCAGCTATTTAATGACTAGGATATGTTTTATGATGGTTTGAGGAAATTTCTAAGCCCTTAGGCAGGTTAACAAAAGTCTCCTCATACATGATATGTCCTTAATTTGGTCTGTTAGCTTTGATATATTCATATATATCTTAGGATGGTATTATGATATTCCTCAAAGTTCCGATGACCTATTTTGAAATATACAACAGTTATGGTCGCTGTGTACGTCCATGATTTTATGTACTTTGTTATTTTATGTTATGATTGTAATTAAAATATCGGTGCAGTTGTTCGTTCACGACTGGGTTACATATTCGTCATATCATAATAATATTCCAGTCCTTCTTATCCCCCCTCCCCCGTTTTTGTGGGAACTACTGTGTAACTATTCCTATACATGGACGACTGTCTCATTGACATAACCAATAACGTGTATGTGGGTACAAAGAAATTTGTCAAATTTATAGGTTGAAGTTTTCCTTGTAAACTGTTATTATTGTAACGGACTTTTGTCTCAAACTTGGGTTTATTTGAATCGAATTTTTAAAACTATTTGATTATGGTAAGTAATTAATGAGTTTTATTATTGTTCAAAACATATCCCATGCCTTTCCTTAATATCAATCGTAGACACATATAAAAGCTTGCTGATCAAACTCGCCTATGCCTATTTACTTCAGTCAGCAGAATTTGAATATCGGTTTCAGATAAAAATGAAGTTATTGTATTCTTCATGCTAAATCAATGCATGTAATAAAACCTAGTTGATTTGAGAACAAAACTAGCTAATTAAACTGAAATTACAGCATTATAAAAACATACCATAAAGTTTGGTGACACTTTTGTTAAGTTGTTGTTTGAAGTTAATTTAATGATTAGTATATAGTAATGTATCTTTGCATATACGTTAAACCATTATTTTGTGTAAATTTGATTTCAATAAAAGATGCACCAATAATATTTTTTTCTACTTCACTACATATGTTTATTCATTAATTAATGTACTCTATAGTGTTTTTATAGAATTGTCACTGGGCAATCGTAGATAGAAAAAAAGTTCTGAGATAGCTTTGCTTTACATCTTACGAAATGTCTCAGACACTTCCTGAAAATATTATTAATATTTTCCTAAGACATATCTTACCACAAGAATACGTTCATTGACATGACACTTTACAATAATATGGTATTTAGGAAAATGTTTTCAGTCCATCTACACTATAGTTCTCAAAACACATACTTTTGCAAAAAGACACGTGTAAACAATTTTTATGTAACTAAGCCATCCCATATAATGTGAAATTTGTAAATTGCGTTCGCATTTGAAAGTGATACATTGGATCTTTTCGTTTCCATTGGCCATCTCAGTTGATGTTTCGATTTACAATTGATTCCTTTAAAGTTTTAAGGTTGTAATGTTTATAATGTTTAAAGTTTCTTTTTAAAATCCACTGGTTCTAAAACTAAAATTAGCAAATTTTTTGCACAAATAGATATCGTACGATACAACTAGATTTACTGAACAATACATTCCACTTTCAAACATACTTACTGTGTGCAATCTAAAATGGCGAACCTTCTGAAAGCTGAAAGCGGCCTAGGAAAAAGACCATTACAAAAGAAAATGCTTAAGTAAACACCTGCTGTGTCTGGAAAGGCCCATAAGGAATATTTATTTGTTGTAACTAACGATGTTTACTAACTTTTAATACATCACAATAGTTATTAGACGTAAGAGCTAATGATACAAACACCCATGAATCAAAACTGAACGTTAACTAACGTTTGGTGCATAATTAAGACACGCAATTCTATAAAAGGGATTTTACCAAATAGAACACAATATATTTTACCATTTGTAAAAATATGAACCAACAAAATCAATTGAAAACTAACCAAACTATACCTGAACTAACTAAAATCAAATCATGAAGTCAGTAACACGCCTGGTTAACTTTCATGTATGAATCTCTTTTTAGTGGTTCTCATTATATTATCACGTTTGCGTTTTGACATTTGTTTGGTATGCTCAAGTCAGGTAGGTCTATTAATAAAGACTCTAAAGAAAGGAGCAGTGGTCTTTAAATCCTATAACACGAGATGTAAAGTCTAGCGCCGAAATGCGAGGGTGATAAAAGAGAGCTGTATAAATAACGTCTAGCGCACACGATGTAAATTCTAGCGTTGTAAATGTTAAGTCGAGCGCTGTAGTTTTAGGTAGCGATACACTGTTATGAGTTTTTGTTTCTAAATTTGACCCCGATTAATTTGTCTAATCAGAGAGTTGGTGTGCAACGGGCTTTTAAAACATATCAAGTCAGCTTTACCTGAAATAATCACTTTTTGAGTGATTAAAGAGTGACAAAAGATACCAGAGGGACAGTCAAACTCATAGATCGAAAATAAACTGACAACGCCATGGCTAAACAATAAAAAGACAAACAGACAAATAATAGTACAAAAGACACAACATAGAAAAATAAAGACTTAGCAACAGGAACCCCGCCAAAAAACTATCGTCTGAATACCCATGTTGTCAATTTTAATAGACTCATTTCAAATTGTAAATGACCTTGACATTCTTACTGATGATTTTCTATATTGTTTACAGGTCTGAAAATAAGCAACGAATAAGGTCATTTTATCTCCGCTCATACCTTTCAATATAGAAATTTAAACATCTTTTAATACTCTGACACAACTCAACTTCGCCTCCGTGGTTTGACTGGATTTTGATTTCTGTTAGTAACTTTCAAACATGTTTCATACCGAGAGATGTGCAGTATAGTGGCATGGGTTTTATTTCTTGGTTTGTACAATGTGACATAGAATAGAACATCAATTTTGTAAAATCTTAAATTGTTTGAAACACTAAAAAAATTTAAAAGCAAAATGATAGGTTGGATTGTCCCTCAGGTATCTTTAACATCTCTTTTACTTATCTGGTAATATTTTCTTTAATTTGTGAATGCCAAATATGCAAAAAGGTAAACATAAAAGTATTTGTATTGACATTAAGTTTATTTTATTCCGGTAATTTGTAAATAAATGCACGTTATAACTTGCCAGTGTTAATATTTAAAAGGTCTTTCCACTCATGTCAGCTTATCTTTGTATTACTTGAGAAAGGCCAGATATATCGATCTTGTTTTATTTTATCTTGACTGATTCATTGGAGTGTCAATACATAGATATATATTGCTTTCAATTGGTAATTGGAGATGATCTGTATTACATAATGTCTTCAGATTGTATATTGGAAGTAGTTTGAAATACATTCGACGTTATTATTCACTCGTGGAAACGGAAAATTAACAACCAACAACCAGGAGAATAATTGTAAATTAAGCGAAAGTAATCCCTGCTCTCTCAATTTGCGTGAGTGTTAAAACATGTCAATAAAAAAATCAATAAAAGCCACACTATGACCTTAGGAAGAGTATATATCAATGCATCAAACACGATGGAGGCAAGAGGAAAGACTGAATTATCATAAATATGTTTCAAAACTAAAAGGATTCAATATGACAGACACGTAAAAAATTATAGATACTTTACTAACAGAACTATGACACAAATACCGTAGACCAATATAAAACTTTTCACCAAATGCAGATATTTTACTTATTGTTGGCTTTTCTAGTTTTTGGTCTAGATCGTACAAGGAGAATTTTCCCACAAATGTAAATGTATATTTCTTATTTTGCATCAGCTACATTAAGATCGCAATGAATGCTTGTTGCACATTTATATATTTAAAAATTTCGGAAAAGCCCAAACTTTTCTCCATTTTTCATCCCCTTAAAGACGAACCCCTTCTCACATAGAACAGGAACTGACCAGGCATGAAAGATTATCAAGTTTCTAAACCTGTCTCAAATTAAAATGTTAAGAGCGCAGAAGACTTAGTGCTGTAATGCAATTTTATCGGTAATACATATAAAATGTCAATTCACTAAATGTATCTGTGCAAAAGAAAAACAGATTATTAGAAAAATATCTCCTTAATATTTATTTCTTTTTGTGAAATTTTAGCACATAAACTATTATCCCATGTTTATTTGCATTTCATTTGACAGCACATTATTTATTTCTGTTTGTACTGTCGTAAGGATGACTGAGAGTTTGGAGATAAATACTAGTAGGTAATAGACTTATTATATGCATTGCATGTTATAGAAGTATTTAGTGAAGCATAATGATGTTTCTTGTATTTTTTTCAACATCGTATAATTACTTGAGACTCATTCAAGATAATAAAGATACAAATACATTAATGAAAATAAAATGTCAATCTTGAGAGATTCAATTTTGTACGCAATAAATATGTCATAGTTGTGATTACAGTGGAAACACGTCTTGAAAACATTAAAGGTCATTGTCCTCCCTTGAATAATTGCCTTCTTTTTTGTAAAAAAAAAAAAAAGAGAAACATTTGGATTGAATTGTATCAAAATGATTGAAAACTAATCCGATTGATAACACTGTAAATCATTTTCTTAATCGGACAATTATTCTTCGTTTACAGTTTTCATTAAATACATTTCTGATAGAAATAAAAACAAGGTCTCAGTGAAACAACGTATTGGGACTTCAGGTTGTGTAAAATACAATATGGAGAAGTAAATTAATGTGGTTAAAGCCTGATTTATGAATCGGGAAATCTTTAAAATCGCCAAAAAGTGGTGAAATAAAAACAAAACATCACATGGAACAAATGCATCTAATATTTTAAAGAATCGTTTAAAACCTTGTCTTTTTAACAATTTGTTTGTGAGATTTTTGCAAACATAACAAACATTAAAAATATAACAGTAACTTTCAGAAGTTTTATTTGACAAATGGTAAAATATCATGAACTGTTGATGTTCAAAAACATGACACATCCGACTAACAATTCTGATCATCAACTGATATGGTATATTCTATCTTTCGGATTTTCTAGCTGTTTAGACGTTTTAAAATGAAAAAGAGTGCTATGATCAAACGTCTTAGACACGGTATGGAAGCGACACCTGCTATTTTTTTTTGCCATTTTGCCAGAAGCGCAGAGGGGTTATGAAATGCAAGCTGTCTTATATTATCGTAACTTTGTCTGTGTGACTTACATATCTTTTATGACAATTTATGCAAGTTAGGATCGTATGTGTCTCTAGTGGATCATAATTGAATAAAAGGTAGAAGTATCTTATATTGAGAAGTAATAAACTTGCTACTTTGCTTGCTTAATATGAGGTAATAGGTGCCTCTTTTTTCTGGTACTAGATAAAAGTTTTCTTTCTCCCAATCTAATAAACGCTGATGTCGAACATTCCTTAATGATTTGAGAATAGGTCAATTTCCAATATATCTTATATAAATCATTCTACATGTACAATTATGACAAATGCTAAATTTTAAAAAACATTCAAAACCTCTCTCCGCTTCAGCTAGTACAAATAATCGTAGTCGCTCCAATAAGGTGTAAGAGAAACGGTAAAATGACATTATACATTTTGGAAAATAACACAGCAGAGATGCCGCAAAACACTTTCCCGGTGCAAATTTATCGACGATAGTAACCAACGGTGTAAGAAACACATCTGATAAAGTAAAAGTATAAGTACAAATTAGAGCAGCTTATCAAATACAGGTGACCAAAGATGTCCTCCTAGAAAAATGTAACTGATATCAAATATACAGTTTAGCATTAACTATTTATAAGAAGAATATTTGTTTCTTTTTTCTACAAAAGAGGGACGAAAGATACCAGAGATACAAATATTGATTGCATATAAATTTCAATTTAATCCCAGCATGAGAGGAACTGTTGTTCCTAAAGATAAACATCGTTGTTAATATCTTTGTACTAGAATGTTCTCTATAGTTTTGAGTCCAACACAGATCAGTTAAAACATTGAAAACAACACATTAAATAATTTTTTGCGTCCGAAGCTCTTTTCTGGATTTACCTTCATCAGAAATGTTCAAAGCCAAACATTTAAAATCCGAAGATATATAAGTACCGAAACCGTTGAAGAGCTTTATGTCAAAAATACCTTAAATAGGTAGCCAAATTCATCTAAAGCCAACTTTGCCTGAGGGAGTTGAAACCTTAGTTTCTTAATAATTTCGAAATTTATAAATGGACAATTTTAGTAAAGTTTGTTAAATAAGTCAGTACTGAAGTACTTACTATTGAGCCGATGATACCATCGGGGACTGATAGTCCACCAGCAGAGGTATCGACCCAGTGATGTAAAAATTTGAAAACAACACATTAAATAATTGCTATCGTCCGTAACGCTGTTCTTGATTTACCTTCATCAGGAACGCTCAAAGCCAAACATTTGAAATCCGAAGATGTATAAGTACTGAAACCGTTGAAGAGCTATATGTCAAAAATACCTTAAATAGATAGCCAAATTCATCTAAAGCCAACTTTGCATGAGGGAGTTGAAATCTCAGTTTCTTAATAATAGTTATCAAAAGTACCAGGATAATAATTTAGTATGCCAGATGCGCGTTTCGTCTACATAAGACTCATCAGTGACGCTAATATAAAAAAGGTTATAAAGCCAAACAAGTACAAAGTTGAAGAGCATTGAGGATCTAAAATTCCAAAAAGTTGTGCCAAATACGGCTAAGGTAATCTATTCCTGGGATAAGAAAATCCTTCGTTTTTCGAAAAATGCAAAGTTTTGTAAACAGGAAATTTATAAAATTGACAACATAATTTAACTGTTAGTTTGAAATAGAACGTTTGGTATACAATTTAACCGTTTGTGTTTTCTTGTAAATCATTGGGTTTTGAATTAGATGCAGATACAACTCATATTATGTAAAAAAAAACCAATTCATTATTTTCAGCTAAATTAGGTGTTGTGCAACATGTATAGTTTTCCCAAGGCTACTTAAATAAATGATATACAGACCGATATCAAACATTTACGTAATAACAACCACAGAGAGGGCGCTAGCATGATATGTTTATCTTGACAAGAAGTCCTTTGTCTGACGAACTAATCAATAATGTTGACGACGAATATTCATGTTATAGGTACAACTCATGTCATTGCGTACAATTGCCCCACTTCATTTAGAAAGTGCAGTTAATTCAGTTTTTTGTACATCATCTACTGGTACATGATTGGCCTCTGATTATTATTTGTATTGAAACGTGCATCCATGGTTCAAAATAATATTATAAAAAAAGTCGCAAAGCACTAATTTCCATTTCATCAATGCTACGTTTAGTTTCATCTAAATTTACAGACTATGCTTGCTTTTTCTGTTCTTCGTTCGTTTTATGAATATTTTTGATAAATGTATGCATGATCAAAAATGAAAATGTACCACGAAAGTACAGTTGCTTTCTTATAGACATTTTATTTCGGAAATGTAGCCAGTAATTATTTACAAACTACTGATGCGTTTAATCTAATAACAATTGACAGTGCAGAAATCTCCAATGAGAAAATGTTTGACCAATGTTGGAGCTGTTGATCAATTATTCGCAGACGGCTGTTAATTTTCCTTCAAAATGTAAATGATATAAACGTAATAAATAAAAGCTGGATTTTAAGTTATATATATAGAAATAAAGTATCAATGAACCTTGCGACTCTTCTTCTGTCTTCATTTCCCATTATCTCATATATGTTATACCTTGCTTCCCATATACTCTTTTTTAAAAACTGTATCATTGGATTATTTAGTTGGACATGCACCACTAATGTACTCCTGTTTGCATGAATATAGAATGCTGACAAATGATAATAATGTAGCTTATAAAAAACATAAGATTCGTAAATAGAGAAAAAAGACTCAGTGCAAGTAAAACGCAATTTGAGGGGATAGCTTAGATCTGTTTCGATTAAACTATTTTGTAAGAGTTATGAAGGAGTATTTTTGTCTTAGCCTGATCTGTGTTTAATGTTTTTGTTATTTTCTTACGCTGAAAAGATAACAAAAAAATGTTTGTAAATATATATTAACATGTGATATTATTGCAAACAAAACTAGTTTCCCCCAGTTGTTATGGGACTACAATATAAAAAAAACTGTAGGTCACTGTAAAACAGTTCTTTATAGAAATCCAAAGATATAATTTTTGCTAAATTAATAAAAGAGAAACATAAATGACCGCCTGCAACCTCCACCAACCATTGCATGAGAGATTCATTACGTACATAACAAGATGTGATATGATTGCCAATGAAACAACTCTCTACCAGACACAGAAGGGCCTGATGAAATCAACAAAAGACCGTGTACGGCTTTTTCATAATGACCAAAATCCATATTGTATATTTACAAAAACTTCTTGTATAATAAATGAGAAAACCAACGGCTTATATATGATAAAATAATAAAAGTGAGCATATTTTTAAAGTGAAAATAACGATTAAAAATAAAAATTGTGAGGTACGTGCAATTCAGAACATTGCGTTTGGAAAGTTACTTACTAAGTACGAAATAAAGGCAACTCATAAATCGTTTATGCTTGTTGCATTAATTTATGTATTTTAATTCGGAGTAGTCTAAAAGTTTTTGAATAATTCTCGTTCCTCTAACAGACAAACTCATTTTAGACAGGACAGGAACTTATAAGACATAAAAGACAATGCATTCTCTAAAACTGTTTCAGATTAAACAGTATTACGAGAACGAAAATTGAGAACAGTAATACAATTCTATCTGTAATACACATAAAATGTCAACCTCACTGAATGTGTCTGTGCAAAAGAAACACAATATATAAGAACAATGATTTCTAGATACATTGTATCTATATCTTTGGTGAAATTTTATCACATTATTATTTCCTGTACAGTACATTGTTTTTTCCCGTTTTTAATTTCGTTTAGGATGACTGCGCATTTGGAAATTTAAAAGACAAAAGCTCTAATAGAGAATAGACTTGTTGTATGCATTGCATGTTATAAAAATGGTAAGTAAAGCATAATGGTTGTTTATTCATTGTGCATCGTATAATTAGTTAAGACTCATACAAGATAGTAAGGATACAAACAAATTGGTTACAACATTTTTGATGTCTGAAATTAAAATGTCAGACTTATGAGATTCAATTCTTCACGTAAGAAATATGTCCACTCATGTGATTACAGTGAAAAACTTCTTGAAAACTATAAAAGTCATTGTCCTCTTTTGTATTATTACCTTCTTTTTTGTAAAAAAAAAAGAGAACCATTTGGATTGAATTGTTTCAGCATGATTGAAAACGAATCCGATTGATAACGGTATAAACCAGTTTCTTAACAGGACAACCATTCTTCATTTACAATTTTCATTAAATTGATGTCTGATAGAAATAAAAACAAGGACTCAGTGTAACAAATTATTGAGACTTCAAATTGAAATACAATATGGAGGAGTGAATTAATTTGGTTACAGCCTGATTTATGAAACGGGAAATCCTTAAAATCGACAATAAGTGTTGAAATAAAAACAATGTATCGCATGGAACAAATGCATCTTATATTTATAAAAATCGTTAAAAACCTTGTCTTTTTAACAATTGAAATTGATATTAACTGACGCGCAGAGAGGTTTTGAAATGCAAGCTGTCGTATACTATTGTAACTTTGTCTGTGAGACTTACATATCGGTTAATGACAATTTATGAAAATTATGAACGTATGTGTCTATAGTGGATTATAAGTGAATAAAAGGTAAAAGTATCTTAAGCAATAAACTTGCTACTTTGCTTGCTTAATATGAGGTAATCGGTGCCTCTTTTTTTCGGTACTAGATAATCTAATAAACGCTGATGTCGAATATTCCTAAATGATTTTGAGAATAGGTCAATTTCCAATATATCTTATATAAATCATTCTACATGTACAATTATAACAAATGCAAACTTTTAAAACATTTAAAACCTCTCTCCGCTTCAGCTAGTACCAATATCCGGAGTCGGTCCAATAAGGTGTAGGAGAAACGGTACAATGATATTATACATTTTGCAAATAACACGAAAGATACTAGAGATACAAATGTATTTTGATTTAGTAAATATAATTGTTTTGAATAGCATCTTTACAACTATCACCTCGTTCATTGGAATATATCTTAGCATTAGTAAACTATGCAGTGTGCTAAAACTATGCACATATATTTGTGGCCGCGGATGTTATAGAATTTGGGAATAGAACGAAACCAATGGTTTAGTGTAAAGGCAGATATGTGCGAATATATCAATACGATCTGTCCTAAGAATATATCAATACGATCTGTCCTTTGAAGGGATAACTTCAACTTTTTAAATACGAACTCCTGGTTCACGTGCTTCCTTGAAAGCAACAACCACCAATCAAAGAAAAGCCTTAAAGGGAAAACAATCTATATATGGACAAAGCTGGAATAATGTGTCACCGTGTTCAGTATTATCATTCATTATACTTTACAGACCAATAAGTTGCACAATCACGTGATAATAGAAGTATATGCATGTTGGATTGATAGCTAAAAAGTATATAAGTTTGTGATTTAAAAAATATGGATTGCATCTGAATTTCAAACTAATGCTTGCATGAGACGAACTGTTTTTCATAAAGATAATAAACGTCGTTGTAAATTATTTTGTGCTCGCACTTTCAATATGGTTTCGGGCCAAAAACAGATTAGTTAATTGACACAGAGCGTTGCGTTTGCATTTAAACCGTTTGTGTTTTCTTGTCAAACTATAGTTTTTGATTGAGATGATGATACCACTTTAAATAAGGTTTTGTGCGACATGTATAGTTTTCCCAAGGCTACTTAGATAAATGATATACGGACTGATATCTAACATTTATGTAATAAGAACCATAGAAAGAACGCTAGTATGAGAAGTTCATCTTGACAAGAAGTCCTTTGTCTGACGACATAATCAATGATATCGACAACGAATATTCCTGTTATAGGTACAATTCATGCAATTGCGTACACTTATCCCATTTCATTAAGAAAGTGCAGTTAATTCAGTTTATGACATCATCAACTGATTCATGATTGGCTACTGATTATTATTTGTATTCAAACGTGCATCCATGGTTCAAAATACTATTATAAAAAAGTCGCAAAGCACTAATTTCCATTTCAACAAATAATACAACGTATACTTTCATCTCAATTCATAGACTTTGTTTGCTTTTTCGATTTTAAGTTCGTTTTATGTATATTTTGAATAAATGTATGCATGATCAAAAATGAAAATGTACCAAGAAAGTACAGTTTCTTTATTATAGACATTTTGTTTCGGAAATGTAGCCAGTAATTATTTACAAACTACTGATACGTTTAATCTAATAACAATTGACAGTGCAGAAATCGCCAAAGTGAAATTGTTCACCAATGATGGAGCTGTTAATCAATTATGGATAATTCGCAGACGGCTGTTAATTTCTCGTCGAGATATAAATGATAAAACGTAATAGATAATATATGGCTGTAGGTGGCACGGTAGTATTTGCATTCCAGAATTTAGGTTGCTCTTTTGTGTACCCTACTTAGGTAAATGTATCTAAACAGTGTGATTGGACAAAAAATACAGTATCAACTGAACATACTTTCCCAAACTGAGGGATGAATCAGGTGTAGAAAAATATGAAATAATTTTACATACAGATGAAAATGAATTTTTGAGAATTTTTTTAAATTTTGTATTCACTGCACCATAAAATACCTAAAAGTACTAGTGGCCTTAGGTTTTTAAAAATAGCAAAAAAAGTAAACGGTCATGATACATATTCAAATTCATTTTTGAATAGTAAAATGAAAGTACTTCAGTTAACTGTGAATGTAGAATTTTTTGCGGTGTTAGAAAGTGGTGAAAATTCTAAAAAGGCTATCATTATCCCTTATGGGCCAGGAAATACTACCGTGCCACCTTAAGGGGGGGATATATATTTTTACACTAAATCAATAAAGGAACTTTTTTTACCCATGCAATTTGTAAGTTTATCAATAAAAAGTTGATTAAGGGCAACCATGATAAAAACGAGCCTTAAATTCCACTCCTGAGAGTAAAACTTGCTGATTCAGCAAATTTTGGCTGATGTGTAGGTAATAATGTAAAAATTTACCCAGAAAGTAGAACTTCATTATTTTTATGTAACTTGCAAATTATTTTTAATTATAAATGAGCTCGCTTTAACTTTTCGCAGTGTCTGACACATGTGCAACCACTGAAAATTGAGACGCGACATTCTTCGGTTGCATGTACATCCTATTATTTTCACCGAAATAAATAAATTGCATAATTTCTTATTTTTTTCAACACAAGTACAGCTATACTAGTTTTCTTGAGGTTTAATTTGTAGTTCTAATGTAAAATGACACCAGAAGGAGCTTTTGGGGAACCAGTAAGTGGTTAAGGGGTTCTTACTTAGTCATCTATCTCTCATATTGGTCTGAAAAAGAGATAGAAATAGGGGTTTCTGTACATTAACTAGACATTATTTTTGACAAAGAATGTATTTATGATGCTATATCAGCAAGATTAAATGGTTTATTCATTTTCCATGCAAATATCATTAGTTGTTAATGTTTTCTGACAGTGAAAAGCACAATAAAGGCAAATTGATTATGTAAGGGGACATAATTTAACTTAATGCATACATGAGAAATAGACAAACAGTCAACTTAGAGATGTATTCTAGTACATGTATTGTCAAACAGATTTTGGAATAATAGTTAACTGCAATCTAAAGACTCTTGTTGTATTGCCCTCATAATCTGGAAATGTTTAAAGTAATATAAGGCATGCTGTAAAATGTGGAATGGACTTTAATATCAGTTTTCATGATTTGGTGCTTAAACTGTTTCTTTTTGTCAGATTAACCATAAACATAGTTGGTCATCCAATAATTCCTCCTGAATCACCATGTTTGACTTCTGTGTTGATTTGAAACATAATATATTTGGGTTTTGTTCACTCCTTAAGTAAAAATGGTAAAATGAAAAAAAAGTGAAAATCTGCCAGATGGGGTAGGGATGTAATGTTTAATTTTTTTTGGTAAGAAATGAGTCCAGACTAGTATTCTTTATTGTAATATGTTCCAAAGTAAGAAGTCTATGAATCATAGGTGTCATGACTGGTTTCAAGTTTGTTATGTCTTGGTTAAGGTGGCACGGTAGTATTTGCATTCCAGAATTTAGGTTGCTCTTTTGTGTACCCTACTTAGGTAAATGTATCTAAACAGTTTGATTGGACAAAACATACAGTATCAACTGAACAAACTTTCCCAAACTGAGGATGAATCAGGTGTAGAAAAATATGAAATAATTTTACATACAGATGAAAATGAATTTTTGAGAAATTTTTTAAATTTTGTATTCACTGCACCATAAAATACCTAAAAGTACTAGTGGCCTTAGGTTTTTAAAAATAGCAAAAAAAGTAAACGGTCATGATACATATTCAAATTCATTTTTGAATAGTAAAATGAAAGTACTTCAGTTAACTGTGAATGTAGAATTTTTTGCGGTGTTAGAAAGTGGTGAAAATTCTAAAAAGGCTATCATTATCCCTTATGGGCCAGGAAATACTACCGTGCCACCTGTAGGTAATATATAGATACAATAAAATTAACGGTACCAATTTTCTTGCACCAGATGCGTATTTCGACAATACATGTCTCTTCAGTGATACTCGTGGCCAAAATATTTGAAATCCAAAGCTTATATAAAAGATGAAGGGCTATAATCCAAAAGGTCCAAAAAGTATAGCCAAATCCGTGAAAGGAACCAGGGCTTTGCATGAGGGAGATACATTCCTTAATTTATAATAATTTCTATCATTTTGTAACAGCAAATTTTAATAACACAAAAAATCCGTATTTTCATGCCAGTACCGAATTACTGGCTACTGGGTTGGTGATACCCTCGGGGACTAATAGTCCACCAGCAGAGGCATCGACCCAGTGGTAGTAATAAAATTAACGTTACCAATTTTCTTGCACCAGATGCGCATTTCGATAATACATGTCTCTTCAGTGATGCTCGTGGCCGTATCAATGAACTTTACGAGTCTTCTACTTCCTACCTTTTCCATTACGGAGCATTCAATTATTTTTCTTAATTTAAAGCCTGGTACCTTTGATAACTATTTACATCACTAGGTCGATGCCACTGCTGGAGGGTATCACCAGCCCAGTAGTCAGTACTACGGTGTGGACATGAATATCAATCATATGGTCATTTCTATAAATTTATTGTTTACAAAAGTATGAATTATTCGAAATACTAAGACTAAGGATTTTCTTATCACAGGCAAACATAACCTTAGCCGTATTTGGAACAACTTTTTAGAAATTTAGGTCATAAATGCTCTTCAACATTATACTTGTTTTGCTTTCAAATATTTCAATCTTAGCGTCACTGATAAGTCTCATGTAGACGAAACGCTTGTCTGGCGTATTAAATTAAAAGCCTGGAAATTTTGATAACAATTTACACCCCTGGGTCGATGCCACTGCTGATGGACGTTTCGTTCCATTAGGAATCATCACCGCTGTAGTCAGCACTTCGTTGTTGACATGAATATCAATTATTTTGTCATTTTTATAAATTTACGTCTGCGAAAGTATGCTTAGTTGGAAATACTAAAAATTTTCTTATCGCAGGCATAGATAACCTTAGCCGTATTTGGCTTAACCGTTTGGAATTTGGGTCATAAATGCTCTTCAACTTTGTACTTGTTTAGCTTTAAAACTATTCCGATCTGAGAGTCACTGATGAGTCCTGTGTAAACGTAACGTGCGTCTGACGCATTACATTGTACGCCTGGTACCTTTGATAACAATTGTCATATTGCATTGTTTACTTGTGTATTTCTCTGTCCGTAATATTTTTGCATTTATTTATACTGTAGTTCTGTCATGTAATGTTATCATTTTAGTTTATATATTTAATAAAGCGGGAAGTTTGGCTTGCCGCAAAACCAGGTTCAACCCACAATTTGTTTTTTTTTATCAAAATGTCCTGTACCAAGTCAGAAAAATAGATCGTTTTTGTGTGTGTTGCATTGTCGTTTTTTGTTGTTGTTGTTGTTGCACTTCAGTGTTTCTGTTGTTTCGTTGTTTTCCTCTTATAGTTGATGTGTTTACCCCAGTTTTAGTTCGTAACCCGGATTTATATAAAAAATAAAATGTGGTATGATTGCCAATGAGACAACTCCCCACAAGAGACCAAAATGACATAAAAATCAACAACTATAGGTCACCGTACAGGCTTGAACAATGAGCAAAGCTCATACCACAGAATCGGCTATAAAAGGTCCAGAAATGACAATGTTAAACAATTCAATCGAGAAAACAAATATGTAGCATAATAACAAACAACAACCAATGAATTAGTGGCTCCTGACTTGGGACAGACACAAACATAGAGAATGTGACGGGGTTAAACACGTTAGCGGGATCCGTTTTCTCTCAATCGATCAAACAAATTCAGCATGTTTTATATCTACATTGTTTCACAAGGTGCAAAGATAATTTTTCAACCTAGAAGTAAAACTTCATATCATACAAGTAAGATATTAAAATAGAACAAATAAAATTGAGAATGGAAATGGGGAATGTGTCAAAGAGACAACAACCCGACCAAAGAGAAGACAACAGCAGAAGGTCACCAACATGTCTTCAATGCACCGAGAAATTCCCGCACCCTGAGGCGTCCTTCAGCTGGCCCCTAAACAAATATATATACTAGTTCAGTGATAATGAACGCCATACTTAACTCCAAATTGTACACAGAAACTAAAATTAAAAATAATACAAAGACTAGAAGCAAGTAAAACAGTACGAAAGAATGCAGAAAATTGTGTTTATTCCAATTTAGATATGTATTACATACATTTTAGGTTTAAATGTGTATTTGTGTAGACGTGCATTTGTACATATTACCAATCTACCTTGAATCCCTGTCTAATATGGGAACATTGTTGCGAACACAATTTGAGAGATTAGGGTCTGTTCATTTCCACCGGTCATCTCGTCTTCTGCTCTAATTCTAATGAATACATTTTTGTTTGAAAATTACCAATTTAACACATTTGTCTGTCTATTTTAGGTGTGTTTCGATAAACAATTTTGTTTGTGTCATGAAGGGGTGTTTTGTCTAGCATGATATGATCTGTGTTAAACGGTTTATCAATTACTTAGGCTGAAAAGATAATTAATATAAAAAAAGAAGTTGTGCTATGATTGCCAATGAGACAACTCTCTACAAGAAAAATGTTTATGGCGATAACAACATATGATATGATTGCTAATGAAACAAGTTTCCACCAGTTGTTATAGGACGACGACATCGACAATTGTAGGGCACTGTAAAATGATTCTGACGAAAAACACGTCTTCATATTTTCTTAATTAATAAAGTAGAAACATATATGACAGACTGCAACCGCCACAAACCATTGAATTACAGATTACTTATGTACATAACAAGATGTAATATGATTGCCGATGAGACAACTCGAAGGACGATGATGTAATCAACAAAAGGCCTTGCATGACTTTTTTCGTAATGAGCAAAATCTATATTCTATATCTAATAGAAAAAAGCTTCTTGTATATTAAATGCGAAAAACAACGGCTTATATATGTCGTAAACGAATGCACATAAAGACTAGAATTTGTCTGTGTTTATATTTTGAAAAGTCTTTTAGATCATGTCAGCTTATCTTAGCTTTACTTGAGAAAGGCCAGATATATCGACTTTGTTTATTTAATCTTAAATGATTCATTGGACTGTCATTATATATATTGTTTTGGTAATTGGAGTTGATTGTTATTACATAATGTGTTAAACCGTAATGCTAGTCATAAAACGTTATTATTCACTAGCGAAGCGGGAAGTAAATAATCTACAACCAGGAGAATAACTTGAAATTAAGCGGCAATAATTCATGCTCTCTGAATTTGCGTTAGTGTTGAAACATTTCAATCACAAAATCAATTAAAGCCACACTTTCATGACCTTAGGAAGAGTATATATCTTTGCATCAAACAGGATGGAAGCGAGAAGAAAGACTGATTGGACATATATATAACCCAAAAATTTAAGAAAGGAAATATGACAAAAAAGAACATGATAGGCACGACAACAACAAAACTTTGACACAGATACCTTAGATCAATATAAAAGAATATTAAAACCTTCGGATATCACGAAATGAAGTATGGCTTGTGTAGTTTTTAATCTAGATCGTATATGAAAAACTTTATTCCAGAAACTCGTATATTGACTACGGATATCTGTATAAAATCTTATTAGCTACCACTGGTTCAGAACAACTTGAACATTAGTATTGTGCCATCTACCGAGCAGCCAATTTTTCAGTATGAGCAAGATTAGAATAATAAATTTTGGTTGTAAAATATTGTTAACACAAACAATACCTTCAGTGGCAAGCTAAGCATTTGGTAAATTTCCAACAGTAAACTTGTCCTTTAAGAAAAGATATCGGATCGAAATATCAATTAATATGAATACGTCAAGCGTATGTTTGTGTTCATTTGACATGTTTTTATTGGATTGGTTTGTTTTTGTGTTGTTTTCTGTAGGCTTTTTGGCATTCAGTTATCAGTTTATATACGACTTGTGAGTCTTTTTACCTTCTACCTTTTTTTTAAAGTGAAAAGAAAGATTGATAAATCAAAAGCGAGGAGAGATCCTGTAGTGCCAATGCATCTATAAAAGAGGGACGAAAGATACCACAGGGAAAGTCAAACTCATAAATCGAAAATAAACTGACAACGCCATGGCTAAAAATGAAAAGGACAAACAGACAAACAATAGTACACATGACACAACATAGAAATCTAAAGAATAAACAACACGAACCCCACCAAAAACTAGGGGTGATATAAACGTGTATACTTCCATAGCACTAAGCAATTATAGTTTCTTGTTTTTCACATGTCGCCTTTCATGTATGAACTTTCCGTATTTTGCGTTAACTCTCTTCAGATCGCCATGATGCGCCAATGGTTATGTATTATGATTAAAGGTGAACCTAAAATATTCTGCATGTATCATCGCTCTTCTTACAAACGACCCATATTAACATTGAGCAATAACTATCTAGTAAGTACAAATATAAAATAAGATCTTTGACGAGCGCATAAAATCAGAAACTGTAATATAATTCTATAGGAAATAGAGTCAATGTCAGGGAAACTGTATCATTTCAACTCATTAATCTGCCAGTATTAAAGCGAAACTAGAGAGAGAGAAAAATACTCCGCAATATTCATGTCTTCGTAAAAACTATTTAAGCATAACTATTCTACAGCGTTTATTTGCATTTCATTTGACAGTGACCTCTTTCTGTTTACACTGTGGTTATTTAAACACAATGGTGTTTGTTGTATTGATTGTGCATCGTATAATTAGTTTAGACTTATACAAGATACCATAATAAGGAAACAAATAAATTGGTTACAACAGTTCTACAATTATACTGTCAAACTTAAAAGATTCAATTCTTAACGCAAGAAATATGGACACTGATGTGATTACAGTGAAAAACTTATCGAAAACTATAAAAGTCATTGTCCTCTTTTGTATTATTACCTTCTATTTTGTTAAAAAAGAAACATTTGGATTACATTGTTTCAGCATGATTGAAAAACGAATCCGATTAATAACGGTGTAAACCAGTTTCTTAACAGAACAATCATTCTTCATTTACAATTTTAGTTAAATTAGTGTCTGATAGAAATAAAAACAAGGTCTAAATGAAACAACATATTAAGACTTCCTGTTGTTTGAAATACAATACGGAGGAGTGAATTAATTTGGAGAGAGCATGATTTATTAAACTGGAAATCCTTAAAATCGACAAAAAGTGATGAAAATAAAAAGATTACATGGTACAACTGTTCTTATATTTCAAAACTGATTAAAAACCATGTCTTTTTAATTTTGACAATTTGTTTGTGAGTCTTTTGCATACACAACACACATAAAAAAAATTACAGTTTGCTGAACTTTCAGAAGTTGTATCTTACAAAGGGTACAGTTTCCTGTTATTGATGTTCCAAAATTTGACACATTCGACTTACACACTGAACATCACCTGATATGGTTTATTTTATAATTTTCAATGGTTCGCTGTTAAGACGTTATCAAATGAAAAAATATGGGACCAGGGAGCGACACCAGATATTTTTACTACAAAATGTATCTGAAGCGGAGAGGGGTTATGAAATGCATGCTGCAAGATACCTCAGTACAGTATCTTAGCTCTGTTGATATTACCCTTATAACCTTAAATTACAATTTATGAAAATTATGTACTAAAGTGGATCATAATTAAAAGAGTGGAAGTAGCTTATATTGGGAAGCATTAAACTGGCTCCTCTTTCTTGATATATGGTACTCGGTGCCTCTTTTTCCGGTACTAGTTTTCTATATCTAATTACGCTGATGTCGAACATTATCAAATGATTTGGAGAACAGGTTAATTCCCAATATGTCATTGCATCAATCTTGAGACACGTGCAATAATTACATATGGATAAAATGGGAATTTGTACCAGTGATTACAAAATTTTACAACCATTCTCCTCTTCAGCTAGTACCAATATCTGGTGTCGCTCCAATAAGTTGTTGGAGAAACGGAACAATGACATTATACCTTTTGGTACCAAATGTAAATGCAATTTATGGGTTGAAGTGAACTTATTAACAAATACAAATTCGACCAGCTTATTAAAATACAGGTGACCGTGAATGTTCTCCCCAAACAATGTAACTCGTATGAAATCTACAGTTAAGCATTAATTATTTATCAGACAATGTTTTTGTTTCTCTTTTCTTCAATTTCTTTTATGTATTTCCATTTAGAAATTGGTTTGTTTTGACTTTTATCTTTGCACTTGAAAAGTATCACCTCGTTCATTTGTATATATCTTAGTATCAGGAAACAATTCAGTGTTCTTAAACTATGCACATGGAACTGTGGCTGACGGATATTACAGATCTTGAGAAAAGAAAGAAATCAATGGAGAAGTGTAAAGGCAGATATGTGCGAATATATCAATACAATATGTCATAATGACATTCGAAAAAATCTTTGAAAGGATAACTTCAACTTCGTGAATATGAACTCCCGGTTAACTTGCTTCCTTGTAAACAACAACCATCAATCACGGAAAGCCCTGAAGGGAAAACAACCTATATATGGCCAATGCAGGAATAATGTGTCACCGTGTTCAGTATTATCATTCATAATACTTTACTGACAAATAAGTTGCACAATAAATGGGAAATTTTTGTTATCCATAATGCTGAACGCAGATATTATTTTTTTTACTGCTCTAACTATCCGAATGTCAATCTACAGACTAGATTTATTTATAGGCTGACGTTACACATGTATGCGCATATAACTCAAATCAAACAGTGTGACTAGTGCTCTGGATTCTAGCATGACCAATATAGTTTGACTATAATAAGTTTACATAAAGTAAAATTATTGGTAAAATTATTTGGATGAAAGAGAATTCCTAAAGGTTCATTTATCTCGACGATTTGTGATCTATCACACAACCCTGTGAGAAGTATATGCCTGTTGGATTGATAGGGGGTAAATAGATTATCACTTCTTTCAAAGTTTTAATAAAAAAAAACATATTTGTTTCCATTTTGTTTTG
The DNA here is from genome assembly GCF_963676685.1 of Mytilus edulis. Classification (NCBI taxonomy): domain Eukaryota; kingdom Metazoa; phylum Mollusca; class Bivalvia; order Mytilida; family Mytilidae; genus Mytilus; species Mytilus edulis. The sequence continues at coordinate 25,487,598 of NC_092350.1, read as the reverse complement.
TCGTACTTTTAAAGTTACCAACTGATATTTTGGATTAATGTATGCAAGATAAAAAAAGAAAATTTACTTTGAAAGTACAGTTTCTTTCTTATAGACATTTTTTTCCGGTAATGTAGCCAGTAACTATTTACAAACTACTGATGCGTATATCTAATAACAATTGACAGTGCAGAAATTTCCGAAGAGAAATGTTTGATCAATGTTAAAGCTATTAATGAATTATGGAATCCAGATAATTTGCATACGGCTGTTAATATCCCCTCGAGATGTATATGATAAAATGTTATAAATGAAAGCTGGATGTAGGTTATATATTGAAATATAGTATTAATGAATTTACGAGTCTTCTACTGTCTACCTTTCCCATTATCTCAAATATGTTATAACTTACTTCTCATATACCTTTAGACAGTATTTCATCTGATTAATAAGTTACAACAATTATTTTGTCTAGTGAGAGATTTAGCTACCTATTTAACCAGGTTTTATCCGCCATTTCTACAAAAGAAAATGCCTGTACCAAGTCAGAAATATGACAGGTATTATCCATTCATTTGATTTGCTCGAGCTTTTGATTTCGACATTTTCCTTGGCATTTCCGTTTAGCATTTTCCCCAGAGCTCAGTATTTTTGTTATTTTACTTTTTGTTTAAGGTTTCATTAAAGTTTTAAACTGCTTGGTTTAAATGGTGTTTTTTTTTTGGCATATGGTATTCGGAATGCACAGAACATGTATCACTAGGATCATCCTGTTTTTAGAAAAAAAACAGAATTCAGACAAAGGATTACAATATAGTATAATTAGTATACTAAGCATTAACATTTAATAGATTCACACAGTACGATAAAAACAAAAATGTCGGTATCAATATGCGGATATAGATATCTACAGTCTTGTAATCCTGAAATTAAAGATCAAGAATTTTTTTTAGGTATAATTAAAAAAAAAGATACAAAATCGAACTAACATCGTTTTGTTGTTCTTTTTGAGTGTCTTTTTATTCCAGTAAAGTGTCTGATGTGTAAATTGACCGAATGTGTCAATTGGACTGAGTGTGGATTAACATGGTGGGTAATGCGTGCTGCAGTGAAAGATGCGCTTACTTTGCGAACGAAGCGAGTTTTGTTACTTTTGAGTACATTTTTATATTGTTCCTTTACTTGTGTCTTCTCAGTGAATTTATATGATTTGTAAACTATTGTATACTCAAATTAAACGCTAATAGTGTACTTTAAAATGATGTACAAAATAAGTCTAATAAACATGATAAAAGTATATGGTATTTGTAAAGTAGTCATTTCCAGGACTGTAAATTTGCAAAAAAATCAAACCATTTTTCCGAACCGAGCAAGTTCAGCCGATTTGATATCTACATAGTTTTACAAGGTAACAAGATATTTCAATTCTCCTACTTTGTAATAAAACCTTAATATATTTAATGTTAATATAATTTTCATGAAAAGATATAAAAAAAAATGCTTATAAAGATAACAACATGTGATATGATTGCAAATGAAACAAGATTCCACCAGTTATTAGACGACAATATAAACAACTGTAGGGCACTGTAAAATAATTCTTAAGAGAAACACAACGTCTCAATTTTTACTTAATTAATAAAGGAAAAACATATGTGACAGACTGAAACCGCAAACAACCATTGAATTACAAATTCTTTACATACATTTCAAGCTGTGATGTGATTGCCAATGAGACAACTCTCTACCAAACAACGAAGGACGATGATGTAATACAAAAGGCCGTGTAGGTTTTTTTCTTAATGAGCAAAAAGTAATATATAGTAGGTCAAACAAAGCTTCTTGTATATTAAATGAGAAAACCAACGGCTTATACATGTTGTAAATGATTGCACGCAAAGATTAGAATTTGTGTTATATTTTCAAAAGTATTTCGGATCACGTCAGCTTATCTTAGCATTACTTGAGTAAGGCCAGATTAATCGACTTTGTTTTATTTAATCTTACATGATTCATTGGAGTGTCATTACATATATTGCTTTAGTAATTGGAGTTGATCTGTATTACATAATGTGTTAAGCTGTGTAATGGTAGTCATTTGGCGTAATTATTCACTCGTCGAAGCGGGAATTTAACAATCAACAAACCAGGGGAATAATTTGAAATTAAGCGGAGAAGTTATTCCTACTCTCTGAATTGGCGTTAGTATTGGAACATGTCAATCACAAAATCAGTAAAAGCCACACTTACATGACCTTAGGAAGAGTATATATCTCTTTCCCAACCAATATGGAAGCTAGACGAATTTACTATATCTAAATTAGTATATAAGATCAGAAAAACACGCAAAAACATGATAGTCACTACAATTGTCAATAGACATGATTTTGTTTAAGTTGTTTGTTTGTTGTGTGTCGATATTGTTGCCAATGAGTTGTCAGTTTATATTCGACTTGTGAGTCTTGTTACCTTCTATCCATCTCTTATTATTAAAACGGTTAAAAGAAAGATAGACAAATCAAAAGCAAGGAGAGATCATGTAAGAACCATGACTGTTTGAACATCCAGATGACTTGATTTACTTTTTTCATGTCGCCCTTCATGCATGAACCTTCATTATTTCGCGTTAACTTCCTTAATATCGCCATGGACGATTGCTGCTCCAATTTTTATACGTTATGCTTAAAGAGAAGCCTAAAATGTTCTGCATTATTCGCGTTCTTTTTACAAACGACCCATGTTAACGGAAAGTAAGAACTATCTATCAAGTTCAAACATAAAATTAAATATTTGATAAAAAAATCAGACAATGTAATATAATTCTATAGATAATACAGGTACAGGCACGCAAAATGTTGAGAAACTATCATTTCCGGACATTATTGTGTCTGTGTAAAAATGTACGGTCAAATTGGAGAGAGAAAAATACTCCCTCATATTCATGTCTTCGTAATAAAGTTTACCACATAAACTAGTGTATATATGTGTTTATTTGCATTTAATTTCACGGTGATTTATTTGTTTGTACTGTGATGAGTGAAAGTTTGCACATGACAGTGAATAGCTCCTTCTAATTAATAGAATTGTTGTATGCAAAGTATGTGATTTAAGTGTTTATTGAAGTATAAATTTGTTTATTGTATTTTTTCGACATCGTAAAATAAGTTAAGAATCATACAAGATAATAAAGAAACAAATATCTTAGTAACACCATTTCTGAAAACAAATGTCAAACTTGAGAGTTTCAATTCTTTACGAAAGAAACATGTCCACAGTTGCGATTATAACGAACAGAAACAACACTTCTTCACAGCCTCAAAAGTCATGTTCCTCTCTTGTATAATTGCCTTCTTTTTGTAAAAAAGAAAGAAACATTTGAATTAAATTATTTCAGCATGTTTGAAAACAGATACGATTGATAACGGTTTAAACCAGTTTCTGTACAGGACAATTATTCTTCATTTGCTACATTTATTAATGACTTGTCTGGTGGAAATGAAAATTAAAGCCTTGGTAAAATCAAAAATTGAGACAACAGATCGCTTGAAATACAATGAAGAGGTGTCAAATGATATTAATAAAGTCAGATTTGTAAAACGGGAAATCCTTGAAATCGTAACAAAAACATAATGATAAAATTTAAACAACATAACTTGTATTACAACTGTATAGCACAAATGTGCCTTTTTCTTTCATAAAAATTGAATTCGAACATAAAAGGCACCATGTCCTTGTAACTTTTTCAAGTTTTGTTTTAGGTAAAGATATGTATGGATGCAGATGCAGCATCTGAGAATAAAACGAGACTTAGCTAAACTCTCATTGTTGCAGGCAACCAATACAAATTTACGATAAAATAAGTAACTCAGACAAGATTTATTATGCGCAGGAGAAGTAGCTGAAATTTAGAGAGGTTCAAACTCTTGTGTCACACATATCATTCCCGAGAACATGAATTATTTGAAAAAAAATCCAACATCAACATGATATAGTTTAGTAATATTCAATTCCATAATTCTTTCGCTGTTGAGACGTTAGAAAAATTAAAGGCAGTTAATAAAGAGTGTATATGATCAAACGTTTCGAAGAACAGGTTATAATATCCATTTTGGAAAACACCAACGGAGGGGGTACATATAAAGGTTAAATATAAACGAAATCCATAATGAAATGAAATATATGATAAAATACACTTCCTATCAACCGATCAAAATCCAGGCAACCAGGAAATTCTTATAGATATCAAATGTACAATTTCGCATATATCATTTATTAAAGCAGTATCTTTTTGGTCTTTTGCAAGTTTTTTCAACTTCGTCATAGAAGCGGGAGTTTTGGATAGCAATACAACCAGGTTCATACAACCTTAAATGTCCTGTACCAAGTCGGGATTATGGCAGTTGTTTTTAAATACTAGTAGTCTGTTTCTTTGTAATAGTATAGTGGCGTCGATTTTTGTAGTAGTTCAGTATTTCCTTTTTTGTTTATTATTGTTGATATGTTTCCCTCAGTTGTGGTTTGTTAACCGCATTCGTTTTCGCTGGAACGATTTTTTTTATATTGTAAAGTGGTATACTACTATTGCCTTTATTTTTATTTGAAAAATATCACCTCGTTCATTTGAACGTCGGTGGCCAATAAAGCTGCAAAAAAGTGTGCTATTGATTTGATTTAATTGGTTAATATCCAGTTATATGCAATAAAATGTTATGTGAAAGAGAGGCTAAAGTACTTGACATAAATAAACTTTACTCATATGCCAATTATTTCTTTATTTGAAACAAAGATAAATTCTGCACAAATTTCTGAAAATTCCAAACTTAACAAGACTAGAAGGGTGATATTAATGGTGGCATTACACCTATATGCATATTTAAACAATGGGTTTGCGAGTGAATAATACAGACTGACTGGTAATGGATGTCGGAAAACACCACTGGAAAATCAATTAAACGTTATCAAAGGTACCAGGATTATAATTTAATACGCTAGACGCGGGTTTCGTCTACATAAGATTCATCAGTGACGCTCAGACCAAAATAGTTATAAAGCCAAACAAGTACAACGTTGAAGAGCATTGAGGAACCGAAATTCAAAAAAGTTGTGCCAAATACGACTAAGGTAATCTATTTCTGGGATAAGAAAATCCTTAGTTTATCGAAAAATTCAATGTTTTGTAAACAGAATATTTATGAAAATGACCATATAATTGATATTAATATCAACACCGAAGAGCTGACTACTGGGCTGGTGATACCCTCGGGAACGAAACGTCCACCATCATGTTAGGCTATGGTGGTGTCCAAAAAACTTTTGTAAAAGGATGACTTATACTTTACCTATGTGTACCCCTGGTTCAGTAGCTTCCTTGTAAGTAACAACCCTCAATCATGGAATTCTTTGAAATGAAGACAACCTATGGAATAGTGTGGCAACTGTGTTCAGTAGCTTCCTTGTAAGTAACAACCCTCAATCAGGGAAATCCTTCAAATGAAGACAACTTATGGAATAGCGTGGTAACTGTGTTCAGAATTCTCATTCATAATACTTTACACACCAATAAGTTTTATAATAAATGGAAAAGCTTTGTAATGCATAGTGATGAATGTTGATGCCTGTTTTCGTATGTTACGGAGCTCTATCCGAATAAATCAAATCGAATGTCAACCCAATTATCAGGTTTGATTTATTTAAATGCTTCCGTTTCATATGTGTGCGCATAACACTAAAGTAATTCAGTATGACTAGTGTTCTGATGCTAGGATGCCTAATATTGTTTGTTTATCATTCTTTTCATTATAAAGTTTGATTTGTTTGTTAAATTGCTTGAAAGATAATTGTTTCAAATTAGTTCATACGATATTTTTTTTTAATGATTAATGAAAATGTGTATACATATTTCTAAAATGCTTTTGACACATGGTTTTGTCTTTTATTATTTATCTAAAATCTATTTAAGTATTATTTATATCAACAATTACATCAATCAATATAATAGGGAGCAGCTAGCACTAATAAAATATATACATAGTTGTGAGAAATAGTTCATACATGACATGATGTGACACATACGTTCTTTTAAACAACGTTTCTTGCTGCAAACTTGCGATTAAAAAATATAAAGTGCATACAAGTATTAAATGAATGATAGCATGAGATGAACAGTCATTCAAACAAACATCGTCAGTGGCGGATTCAGAAGTTTCATAAGTGGGGACCCACTGACTGACCTTAGAGGGGGCCCGCTCCAGTCACGGTTCAGTGATTCCCTATATAAGAAACCTATTTTTTTCACAAAAAGGGGGGACCCGGGCTCCCTGCCCCCCTAAATCCGCCTCTGATCGTTGTAACTACTTGTATTGTTTACTATGTCCTCTTTATTTTGGGGTCAAAACTCGTTCAATCTAATGTAATCAAAGTTTAAACAGAGCGTTTGGATTTGCAATTTGATAGTTTGTGTTTCCCTTTCAAAGATTGTGGTTTAATAGAGCTGCTACTACACATATTGAATTATCTAAAGTAAAAACAATTTATTATTTTCACCTAAATCAGTTTTGTTGTGCATATATTCATTTCCCCAGACTACTTAAACACATGATGTACGGAGCGATATCTAACAATTACGTAACAAGATCCAAAGGGATCGGCGTTAGTATGACATGTTTATCCTGATAAGAAGTCTTTTGTCTTACGACATAATCAATGAAAGAAATAGAAACGAAGTAGACAAACATGAAACATTTAAAAAAAATCTAATTCGTACAGTTCTTGATAAAAAACAAGTGCATGTGCTATTCCCGTGGATGTAGTTTTTCTTTTTTGAAAACTATGTACCCAGAGTTGAGTTGTAGCAGAAAGTTCACAGCTGTAAACATGAGCTTTTGTAATGAAGCATCCAATCATGTGTGTGTTCTAGTAAATATCATCTGACTAGAATATTTTTTGCTACTTCAGACAATGCCTTTATTTTTTAAATCATGTATTATTTAAAAAAAAAAATTAACTCGATTATAAAATGAACAAGTTTTTAACAATGTAAATGTACACGTGTGATCTGAATTTGTTCTAGCTAGTGAAAAATAAAAAAGGCTAAATTTATTACTTAAAACGATCACAAACCTCATAGACAAACCGTTTAAGGTAACTCGACCCAGCTTGGTCGTGTCAAGTGCGAGAGATGAGGGATTGATTTACAGTCGGGTTAAATAAAGTACAGGAAACTGATATTTGCTGCTTCTCCACCAAGAACACGCCACGTATTAGTAAGAGCAAAGACTGGTCAGCTCGAAATCTGATGTGTTCATGTAAGGTGACATGTCTAATCATCGATTTTAATTGACTAGGAATGTCGATTTTCCTATCGAAGGTCGGTGGTTTTCTCCGGGTACTCCGGCTTCCTCCACCAATAAAAACTGGCCGCCACGGAATAGCATAAATGCGGTGCTCAAAAGGGGCATAAAACACCAAAAATCAAAACAAATCCTGACTTGACCATAGTTACTGAACAAGTGCCAGTTGAACAGCTCCATGCTTCAATATCAAAACTGAAGACAAAATTGAATTTCAGAATGAAAAGAAACATATTTGTTTTAAATCTGTTGGGTCCTTCTTATGATCAATAGAACATATTTGTATTGACCAAATTGAAAACAACAATTCTGTCAACATGAATTTTCAATTAGGTCCAAAGATAGTGTTAAGGCCAATCTGAGGTACATAATTGAATTCAGATCAGCATAAAATCTAAACTTTTGTAGAGGGCGACGTCAGATCAGTTCAACAATGTATCACGTGTTTGGGCTGTGTAATATCAAACTTATAATTTTTCGATATTTAATGTTTTATATTTCTGTTTATCAGAGAACAAAATAAGAGCAATGACGTTTTAAGAAGAATTCTGACGATGTTTGTCTAACTGGACACTTTATTCTAAAGACTTTAAAATCGTTTGCACAAAACTTGGTTGAAATTGGGTCAGAGTATTCAGATAAAAGATATTTGAGAGGGTATACGACAAACTAAAAAAAATTGTCAGTTATAGCTGTAACTCCTAATTATCATATTGTTACGGTTGCATTTATGTAGATCTTGTGTTCTATGTTTGCTATTTAGAGTGTCTACTTAGTATGTATGATTTGTTTGAAATTAAAGGCGAAAACACATGTATGAATCAACATTCGTCATTTTCGAGCAACAACTCCATTAGAAATCATCTGAAAAATTTAGTGAAAATAGAAAGAAGATATATCTTGACATTACGAGCGTTGATGCCCCTGTCAGATCATTTCTGTAGACATTGTTTAAAACCTAAATACTGTTAATGCATTTGATCTCAATCTTCTATTTTATTGGCATAGCAACTATGCATATTAACAGAAAAGCAAACAACACAAACATTTTATACAAGATACGCTATGGATAATTAAAACCAAAATTTGGTTGAACTTGGTTCATTAGTTTTAGATGATAGGATCATTGAAAACGATTACGACAGACACCGCACACTAGACAGCGACAGACGACAAGTAATAACAAAAGCTTACATGGCCTTTTAAGGTTTATTGTGAGACATTCATTGGCTAATTATCTGACATGTGACCGTTACTAATATATAGCTAATCGATTAATCAATCTTTAACCTTTAATATTCAGCTACAAAACATGTACGAGTAAACCAGTACTAAATTAAACCGTATTCTAGAAAGAGTATTTAGCGTATTTCAAAGAACTTCGTACTTAAAATGGACTGTTAAACGTATACTGCGAGTAGAATTCATACAAAATAGCGAGAAGAGAAAAACTAAAACAGATTGTGTACAATACTCAGGTACAATACTCAGATAATACAATGTATTTCCAAACCATATATGATCGAAGATGAATCAGAAAAACATTTCCCTTTTGAATTACTGTTTACTCTTCTCATAGACATTCTGTGGTAGTTTTGTTTGCTAGTTTCGACATTTTCGGTTGTTTATTTAATTGTCATCTATTTTTTCAGTAATGTCAGTTACTTTGATCACTGTAGCTAATCTTTAAGTCTTTTAACCATGCATAATCTCAATGGTTAAAATTTCTACGAATCATTGACCAGAATCATCATGGTCAATGTGTTTTTCAGAGATGAAATTATAAGTACCGATTCACTTTCTTGCTTAAATATATGGCTCAACTGTCCTATACAAAATTATTTTGGCCTGCACGCAGATGACTGAAAACTAGAGTGTTATGTAATTCTGTAAGTAATAATACAGTAAATAGTTATCAAAGGTACCAGGCTTATAATTCAATACGCCAGACGTGCGTTTCGTCAAACAATACTCATCAGTGACGCTCAGTAACATTTATTGTCGGGCACACTGTATAATTTCCATTCATAAATGTGTCTGTGTAAAAGATTGATTGTCAATTAGAGAAAAAAATAATTTATTTTTCCGTAAAAAGATAAAGTACAAACACTATTGTGTAGTGTTGATTTGTAAATGTTTTACAGTACATGAATTCTCCTTGAATGTACCGTAATGTTATTAAAAGATGAGTTAACGTTTGTAGATGAAAGTCAATCATTGTTAATAGCACTTACTGAGTAATATACTTCTTGTATGCAAAGCATGTTGTATAAGTGTTTTGTGAAGTAGAATAGTGTTTGTTGTATTTTTTCTACTTCGTGTAATGAGTAAAGAACCATTTAATATAATTAGGATACAAATACATTGATTACAACATTTCTGAAATTAAAATGTCAAACTTAGAGATTCAATTCTTAACGCATGAAATATGTATTCTATTCTGATAACAAAGTAAAGAAACGAAAACTATTCAAAGCATTTAAAGTCATTACACTCTTTTTGTGTAATTGCTTTCTACTTGTAAAAAAAGAAAAGAACATTCGAATTGAATTGTTTCAGCATGCTTGAAAATAAATACGATTGATAATGGTTTAAACCAGCTTCTGGACAGGACAATTACTCTTCATCTGATATGTTCAATAAAATGTTGACTGGTGGAAGTTGAAAACAAAACATTGAAACTACAGATAGCTTGAAATACAATTTGAAGGTGTCAATTGATATAAATAAAGTGAAAATGGTTCGGGAAATCCTAAAGAATTTTAAAGAATAAAAAACATTATAAAAATAGTTTAAAAGCACAACTTAGATTACAATTCTATAGCACAAAAGCGTTTTATTCAATCTTCTATTGAAAATTACATCCAAATATAAAATGAAATAACTAAACACTATGTCCTTGTGAGTTTGTGAGAGGTAAAAATACGTATGTATGCAAACACAACACACATGAAAATGAAATGAGACTTACCTGAACTAAGGTAAGACCCAGAATAAAAATACTATGATAAGAAGTTCAATTTTGTGGAAGGTAAAATTCTCTGGAAAACTAAAGATTGTCTTAACCCAGGCATAGATTACCTTAGCCGTATTTGGCACTACATTTTGGAATTTTGTATCCTCTATGCTCTTCAACTTTGTACTTGTTTGGCTTTATAACTATTTTGATATGAGCGTCACTGATGAGTCTTATGTAGACGAAACGCGCGTCTGGCGTACCTTTGGTAACTGATATCACAAATATCATGCCCGAGAGCATGGCATATTTGACAAATTACACCAAACATCAACGAATATTCATTCGCTGTTGAACACTGTTGCAAAATCAAACGTCTTTAATAAATACTGCATATATTCAAATTGCAAAGGAAAATGGCAAAAAGACTTTTGGCAAACCCCTAAGCCGTTGGGATAAAACATTGATTGACAATGTGCAAATATGTCGTCGATGATGAAATATGAACGTAATTCATCTGACAAAAATTATATACGAAATATACACGTCCTATCAATCGGTCAAAACCCATAAAATTCCTAGAAAATATTTCTGAAATATGCTGCAAATAGTTTTACCAAAACAAGAGGGGGTTGTGACTGAATAATACGGACTGCCCGGTTATGGATATTGCAGAAATTAATATAACCAATAGAATAGTATTAAGGAAGATGATTTTTGATGTGTTGTTACAATCTGTAAAGCTATGTAGTCGTCCGAAAAACTTTTTAAAGGATGAATTTGACTTTATTACATAAATGCGTACTCCTGATGCAGTAGCTTCCTTGTATGTAACAAGCCTCAATCATGGAAATCCTTTAAAGGATGAAAACCTGTGGAATAGTGTGGCAATTCTGTATAGTATTCTCATTCAGATTCAGAATACTTTACAAACCAATAGGTTCCACAACAAAGGGAAAATCTTTGTTATCCATGATGATGAATGCTGATACCTGTTTTCGTATGTTGCTGTGCTCTGACAATCCGAATAAATCAAACTGAATGTCAACCCAATCATTCTGTTTGATTTATTTAAATGCTTCCGTTTCATAGTTATGCGCATATCACTAAAGTCAATCAGTATAACTAGTGTTCTGACGCTAGGATGCCTAATATAGTTTGTTTATCATACTTTTCATTATAAAGTTTGAATTGTTTGTTAAATTGCTTGGAAGAAATCATTTCAAATAAGTTCATACGTTTTGTTTTCCCAAATGATTAATGGAAATGTGTATACATATTTGTAATATGCATTTGACACATGGGATTATTTAGTATCTTAAATCTGTTTACGTACTATTTATATCAACTATTAATTCAACCAATATAATATAGCTATCTATAATACAAATATATACATTGCTGTGAGAAATAGTTCATAAAGGACATTAAATGACACACACTTACGCTCCTTAATGCAATTTGTAATTAATCTTAAGGAACGGCCATACTAATTTAAAAATACCACCTAATTGATTTAAATGTATCTATTTGAAGATATGAATAAGCTAATTAGTTTCACTAAGTTTTAAAGAAATCTGATTGAAAAATTCTATAGTATAACTTTATTGGCTTAATTTGATTTAATCAAGAAAGCTTATTCAGCGAAATTAGGTATAAGAAGCTAAATGACTTACTTTGTAGTTTTATTAGAATATTAAAAATGCAAAACAGTCTTTTCGGTTTCCATTTTTATGTCAGAATATTCATTTTAGAAATAAATCCTAAAGTATTAAAAAAAAAAAACAATTGATGACGAACGATTGAATTAAAGCAGAAAACACATTTAAAGCTAACAATTTGTTATTGTCGGTCTTAGTTTTTGCATAGACCAATAGGAGTATGTTCTGAATATATTACAGATTTGATCCCTTTCAATAGTACACTAGTATAGATGCAACCTGTAAAAATAGTCGACAACATAAATTAATTGCACAGCTACATGTATGTCCTAGTGACTTAAAACGATATATATATGGGGATAGTTTATTTGTTGAAACACAGATTTCACACAAGTACCAATTTATTGATAGCATGTTGAGTACTATTATGCAGATAAGCATCGTGATTAATAAGTCCTCTTTCATATTTTGGTGTCAAAAATCATTCAGTCTAATGTCAATTAACTCATCATAGATACTAGGCTTGACATTTGGTACATGTACCAGACGAGCATTTCGTCTACAATAGACTCATCAGTGACGCTCGAATAAAAAAAAGTTTAAAAAGATCAAATAGAGTACGAAGTTGAAGAGCACTGAGGACCAAATATTCCTAAAAGTATTGCCAAAATCGACTAAGGTAATCTATTCCTTAGGTAGAAAAGACTTAGTATTTCAAAAATCCAAAGTGTTGGTAACAGTTAATTCATCATTATGACTATATCAATATATGGTAATTCATGTCAACCCAGAAGTGCTGACTACTGGGCTGGTGATACCCTCGCAGAATAAAAACTCCACAATAAAGAACACATTGACTCATTTTTTTTTAAAGAAACTCATCAAAGATATATTTGGAACATAACGTATGGGTATGCAATTTGATAGTATGTGTTATCGTTGGCAAGCTTGTGATTTAGATGGAGGTGCTGATATAATTGTTGAATTATTTAAAGTAAAAAGAATTCATTATTTTCAGCTAAATAAGGTTTTGTGCAACATATATAGTTTTCCCTAGGCTACTTAAATAAATGATACATGGACCGATATCTAACATTTACGTAATAAGAACCAAAGAAAGGGTGCTAGTATGACATGTTTATCTTGACAAGAAGTTCTTTGTCTGGCGACCTAATCAATGATATCTACGCAGAATATTCATGTTAGACAAACACGAAACAAGTGCAAAAATCAAAATCGTACAGCTCTTTATCACAAACAAGTAAACGTGTTGTAAGCATGGAAGTGATTTTATTAATTGTTTTTTTTTTAATTCTATGAAATCGATGTGCCAAGAATTGAGTTGTGGCAGTCATTGCTAAGCTGTAAAAACGAGCTTAAGTAATATTTGTATTCTTGTCTGTTAGTATTTTTCTTTTTTAGCAATGTCGTTATCAGTTTGTTTTCGATCTATGTGTTTGTATGTCTCTCTGGTATCTTTCGTCCTTCTTTTAAAGATGCTACATCAATTAATGCCCATTTTAGCTAATATGTACATGTATATAAAACTTGTTTTAACTTGAACAAAAAACAAGGTTTTGACAAAATGAAAGTACATGTGTGGTCTGTTTTGGTTCAAAATGAAAATAATAAACAATAATTAAAAATGTTATGTACTCTTTAAATACGGCGAGTAGGCTTAAAAAAAAACAACCGTTTGATGATCTCTCCGTAGCATGCTCACTTCGAGTGCAAGAGGCCTTGGTTACATTTGCGACTGTGTGATATAAAGGACTTAACTATTATTTGCTGGTTATCCACCAAGCACACGACATTTATAAGTCATAGAACCGACTGGTAACCTAGGAGTCTAAATAATGTGTCCGTGTATGATGACATATCTTTCTGTCGATTGTATCCATGACAACAGTCTAGCAAAATCAGCATTTGTGAAATATTAAAGGTTCGTAAATATGGCTGCTTCACAAACCACGACCTTTTAAGGAGATATATGATATTCATATATATTTTGTTTTGTTTACCTACTGGTTCTCGTATATGATATTTATGTTTTTTTTCCATCTCGTATTTCCAAAATGTTAACATGGAGTGTAGATAAACCTGGATAGAGGTCAAATTAATTTTAGATAAACCTGGATAGAGGTCAAATTACTTTTAGATAAACCTGGATAGAGGTCAAATTAATTTTAGATAAACCTGGATAGAGGTCAAATTAATTTTAGATAAACCTGGATAGAGGTCAAATTAATTTTAGATAAACCTAGATAGAGGCCAACTAAAGGAAGACCCAAAGTGAAGGCAGGGGAAGTACAGAATTTAAGTAGAAATTTAAACTCTTAAAGTTAGAGGCAGATAAATGTTAAAAATAAGCACAGCCTTATGTTTTGACCTTTACAAATTTTCCATTCTAGGATAAAAATTTAACGAAATTTTAAAGCAAAAGTATCACAAGTTAAGCCTTAATAGGACAAAGGAAATTACATTGTCTGTATTTAAAGAAGTGCAGTATATAGTCATTAACATGTTTTACTTGAAACTGGATCACCAAATCATCCTTCCTTCTAAACCAAAACATTGGTATCATGTTTTCCTTCAAAAAGCCTAAAATATATTCAATTTGATTTTGAATAGAATAGCAAATAAATTGATTTAATCGGTATTGTGCAGATAATTTATAAATCTCAAATAACAAAATAACAAATGTAATTGAATTCTAGTAGAGAGTGTTTCTTTTCAATTAAAAGGGCTTAATCACATACATAGGCAATACATCCATGAACTAAAGCGCTTTTAAGAAAGGTGCAATTTAATATACGGTTAATAACAGATGCATGTATTACCAATGTTGCCAGTCAACCTATTGCAGTAACATTTTAAACTCCTGTGGTGAATAAATCGTTTTAAACACGAAACATGTTAACAACATTATATTTTATAAATATTAGTGTCAATTATGATTAATTGTTTCTGCTCGATCACACTTGGTGAAAGGGAGGTTTCAACCGTTAACTTATAAATGTGATTTAGATAAAAGGTTGTGCGGTAAAACCCAATATCAAATAAAACTTGAACAGATGTTATAATGCAACGTTACTTAAAGTCTTTAACGGTATATACGTATATTGACCTTGCATTGTAAGGTCTATATCGACGTGTGTATAACTAGATGCTCTAAGGAACTTGAATCGCTTATCTGTATATGAGCATTGTTACTGAAAAGGTGTAAATAGGAGACGGTTTACATGTATATCCCATATGGTTAGATTAAAAACTACAATTGTATCAACATATAATTACATTAGATGCATGTTTCATTATGATACTCTATTCTGATTGGCTAACTGCACATCACGTGTTATTCCTTAAGCAATTACATTACTCAATAAAACGTTTCATTCATGATAACACGTGGTTCCACAATAAAGTGCACAGGTGAATTAAATAATACAATGATAAAATTCGTGTTTCATGATCATAGCTAAAAAATGTAATTATAAGTATTGAATACTTCTTTTTGTAACTTCATAGGGTTGTAAAAGCGTTGACCGTGCGCACATTTTTAAAAAGGAAGTGCTTCCGCGCTTCATACAAAATGTATTTCGGTCAACGCTTTATCTCTTATAACTTTACATTTAATGTACATTGCTGTTAACTCTTGGTTCCAATCTTATCACGTCATACGTATTATAGACATTTAAACTGTTGTTCTACAAAAGGTTCTCAACGCCTTTGTTTTTTTTTAGATATTTCGGAAAATCTATTTAACTATTATCACACAGCTTTTACTAATATGGACGTTTTTTGCATGGTAAATAATAGCCGAAAGTTGATGTCTTTTATTTTTCTAGCAGGTTTTAAACATTTTAATTTTCTTAGTTCTTCATTCTTTATTCTTTTATTCTTTTAACCATGCAGATTACGCAGAAACCCGATGGTCAAAACTTCTGGTATTAACAAATAATTGAATAGAATACTTATGTTACACGTGTTTTAGTTATTTAAATTAAAATCACTTTCCGCTGGAGACCGACCTTTGCCGATTCACTTCAATCCTTATACTTATTGGCTAAGCTATCCGGACAATGTTATATGATTGTCTGGCGAAAGGATGACACTAAATCAGTGAAGAAATTTAATCGTTAATATTTAAACTAGAAACCCGTTCGTTTTATTTATATATATTGAAGAATATGCTCAGCTTTTATATACTTTAATTTCAACTTTTACTAAGCTTGACTGTTCCGGTGTGACAAAGTAATTTTAAATTTCAAGTCATTTAAATTATTTATCTTTTTTGTCTATTTCCGTCCCCTTCGTGTTCTGACTCCATTACAGAAGACAATGTAATTATTAAAGACTGAGATTGAAAAGATACTTTCATACCCATTCAGAAGCATGACAAACACAGCTCTTGATCATTTGAAACTACCGTTCGTATACTAAATTCTATGAAACCATAAAAGAAGTCTTAAAATTTCCCATAAAGTACATTCCATTAAGTTTGAAAGCTCGTCAGACATTTTCACATATAAAAATTTAATTGTATCATGAAGTTACATTACCGATTATTTATAAGAACCGGTTTGGTAAATTGACTGCAAGACTTAGTGCTTTCAACGACAATTTCACTACAATGGAAAGGGAGGGGAAAGACGAAAATCTTGATGTTTCCGTACTAATTTTATAATTGTAGCACATGAATGTAATTTTAAGAATCGTTCTATTCTTTTTGCAATTGTATATGTTGACTACAATACCTGTCACTCTATTAACATTAAATGTGGACAGTTTTAAAACTGGAATCCGCCCACAGTAATCGCCTCATTTTATAAAGTACTGTGCTATGTACAATCATGTCGAAACATATTGTTTTAATTTGACACCCCGGGTTCATTTCTTCAGAAAACAACGATTACTACATTTTGTGAACCTGAGTGTGAATTTATATCTTCTGAATGAGAATGTGAAAAATTGCTAATTCAACAAAGTATCAGATTCTAAGATCTTTTTCTCATAATTATTTTCTTCTTGGTGGAGTAGTTTCACTAATTTTGTTTAATCAATGTATGAACCGCTTTCGTGAATGTAGGGGTTGCGTACTCGCGATTCGTGTTGTGTGTCAGGAGTTTGTCCCCTGTCAAGTCGAAACAAAAACCTTAATTTCGTTATTTGTAATAGGTCTGCAACATTTCCAGGTAAGAGAAAAAAAAACTGGTTGACTCGATGACAGATAGCGTGACATGTCTTCCTAAGAAATGTAACTTTATAACAGAAGCACGTAAGAAATGTTTACAAATTTATTTTTTTATATTCCTGAACCCTGCCGAAAATAGTATGAAATTCAAAACAGTGTGGCTGTGGCCATTGATTGACACATTAAATTCATCCATTGACTGGGACAATTTACGTTCACCTAAATTGTCCCAGTCAATGGATGAATTTAATGTGTCAATCAATGGCCACAGCCACACTGTTTTGAATTTCATTCTAATGGTTGTCACTATGAGTTATGGTGATTTCATAGACTCGTAAAGGTAAACAAGTATATACTTTCTGATGCGTGAAAAATTGTAAAAGTATTTTGTCAGTCATTCCCTGGTTTGATGAATATTAAAGTGAGCTTATTAACTCCTTGTCATTAAGAATTACAAATGCTTTACGTAAGGTAACTTTCTGATAAAATTATAAAATGGTATGCCTTTCATTTTCGATTCTAATTTTAATTAAATTTTCTCTTTTTCTTACTACCAGGAATTCTGCAAATTTTCAATGACGATAGAAACAGTTGATTTCTCTATTGTTACACCCCAAGTTGACATTTTCAATTATTAATCTTTTTGCGTCTGTCAATGTTTTCAAATGTTTTCCAATTAATTACACTACTGGCAAAACAACTGAAAATCAAGCTGAAGTTGATTGAAGATTTTGAAAGCCATATAAGCTGGACTGATTTATTTGATCAAGTTTATTTTAATCCTACTTTAATGAAATTTAAATTATCTTCAATAATGCGAAGTAAGCGCAATCAGACTTTTTGATATAAATAACAATTACATGTTTCTAGCTATTAACGTACTAACTAGGACTTAAGAAATTTGCAATGAACCAAAAAGTAGCAACACAATAAATATAAATATATTGGATCAACAACTATACTTTTGTTTTCTTTGGTATTGACAAACATCACCAAGTATACAAGATGTCGTATAGTACTACAGGCCACACCTACCACCAACACCCACTCATCTTGACTTGAATATAAAACTATGCATTGTCCAGATAGAATGCATTTGTGCAGACATAACATTCATTGGATTAAACCAATCCAGTTTTACGTGCGCTCAAATATTTTGCCTATCTAGACATGCAGTATGAATGCAACCTCTCATAAAACCTAAACAGATGCTAAGATACAACCTTAAACTCTTTATCGGTATACACGTATATTGACTTTCGTTGAAAGCTTTACCAAGTCTATCGTCGTGTGTGTCAGTAGGTGATCCACGGTGCCTGAATCGTTGTCCTGCATAAAAGCATATAGTTACTGACAAAAACTCAAATAGGACTTTTTACGTGTATAATAGTATCTCATATGTTGAAATGATAAACTGTATGCAAGCTTAGATTTAAGAATGACATAATCTTTTTACATTTAGTTAATATGTTGATTCATTATTATAAAATGCCCATTTGTATTTTAATACTACTATTGTATCAACATGTAATGTCAATCTGGTTCAAATTGTGAATGTTAATATTTGGTTTGGACAATTCAGGTGTTCATCTTTGATTTCAGATCACCACAAAACTTTCAATTTTATAGAGAGCCACCTATGATAATTTACACAATATTAATGTAACAAGTTGTTTCGCAACATTACATCTGAAGAGTAAAAGCTTCACTAAGGAGTCGTCGGTATGTTTTCAACTAGACATATTTAATTCTAAATGCCATAAAAATTATTTGATCAAACTTTGATTGAAATTGGATGAGAAGTTTCAGAGTGTAAGATGTTTTAAGCTATACGGCAGACACAAATATTGTAACCGTTGATTCGGGCTGTAACTCCCGATCATCATATTGTTTCTGTTATTTGGCATATACATGCATGTGTAGATTTTGTATTTCTTATGTTTGCTGTTTTAAATTCATACCTACATTTTTCGAATTAATAGCTGGAACACATATATTAGTCAACAATCGTTATTTACAGATATTAACTCCTTTAGGAGTCATCTGATGAATTTGTTGAAAAGAGAAAGACATTCTGAACATGTTTCCCCTGTCAGGTCATCTCTAATTCTGTTTTTATCGGTTGTCAAGATACAAGATAATTAATGCATTTACTCTTTTTGTTTCAATTTGAATACATAGCAGCTATGTTTATTGACTGACTAACAAACACACAAATTTTATACCTTATACCCTGATGGTCATTCACCCCATATTTGGTTGAAATTGGTTCAGTGGTTTATGGGTACAATATCTTTGATGACAAACACTGCAGAGCAGTCGACGACGGTCGCAAAGTGAAGACAAAACGCACATGTCATTTTATGAATTTCTAAAAATAACTATTGACAATGTCCTTGACACGGTAGAGAGACCAATATGTAACTGAGTTAAATAAGCTAATTGAGTACCAAACCCTCCACCTATTTATCACCACAAAACAGGTAGGAGTAAATAATTACTAAATAATGCTGTATCAAAGAGTTTTCAGTCAGGTAACTGAATGCATACTCAAAGTATATACTTTAATAATGGCGAATTGATACTTTTTTTTTATCCCGTCTTAACTTGTAAGAAGCATTCGTGCAAAAGTGTATTGAAAAGTACAGAAAAAAATCAGAATTTGTTCAATACCTATAAATAAAGTTTTTTCTTCGCATACACGCCATCTTGAATTAATTACTTATCACGTATATATTTTGATTGGTTGCATTATGATGCGGCTGCGATACAGCAGTAGCTATTGGCTTAAATGAGATAAAGATCGAATTACAGAATTTTCTCGTCTCAGAATAAGACATCACATGCCAGAAATTAACTAGGTGTATTTCATTTCCGATCAACTGCAATAATATCATGTTCATTTTTTATGCATATATTTCCCAGATAAATTCAATATTGAAATATCAATTATTAATACAGGATACATACATTTTGTATTTGGTAATCTGCAATATGCACGATATGCCTTGCTAAACAATGTTCTATGCAATGTAAAGCAAACATGCATGATCCGATTCTGTATTTTAAACTTATGACAAGTAATTTAAAAAATTTAAAGGCGTGGGTATATAACGCACACTCTTAAAGTAAATCCATTGCATATCAATCAATATCTAAAATTACCACATTTCCATTACTAAATCAACAATCGCATGCACACATATTAACTTAAATTAGGATAGAGATCATCAGTCCATAGCTTTTAAGAAAGCTCAAACTTGTATTGCTTTTATCATGTTTATCTTCATCATTTGCAATTGAACTCTAGTGTCCTATTGGCAATCATACCACAACTCCTTATTTTTAAAATTGTCTAAAACTAAAGTTTTCATGCTTCTGAATGAATATTAAAGTATGTGTTCAATCTCAGTCTTAATAATTATATTGTCTTCTGTAACGAAGTCATGACACTAAAGGGGGCGGGAAAAGACGAAAAAGATAAATATATTAAATGAAATTTAAGGATTTACTACGTCCCACTGGAACAAACTTAGTACGTAAAAGCTGAAATTAATGGTGTCGAAAAGCTGAACACCTTCTTCAATATATGTAAATACAATTAATGGTTTCCCAGTTTGAATATTAAAGATTAATTTTCTTCGCTGATTAAGTGTCATCCTTTTGCCAGACAAATATATGAAATTGTCCGGATAGCTTAGCCAATAAGTATAAGGAAGGAAGTGAAACGGCGAAGATTGGTCTCAAACGGAAAATCAATGATTTGTAAATATCAGAAGATTGGACCATTGGGTTTCTGCTTAAAAAATTGAAAACAACACGTTTAACAATTTCTTGCGTCCGAAGCGCTTTTCTGGATTTACCTTCATCAGGAACGCTCAAAGCCAAAAATTTGAAATCCGAAGATGTAAAAGTACCGAAACCGTTGCAGAGCTATAGATGAAAAATACCTAAAATAAATAGCCAAATTCATCTACAGTTAACTTTGCCTGAGGGAGTTGAAACCTTAGTTTCTTAATAATTAAAAAATTTATAAACGGACAATTTTAGAAAAGTTTGTTAAATCATGTCACTACCGAAGTACTGACTACTGCGCTGATGATAGTTTCCCTCGGGCGATGGGACTGATAGTCCACCAGCAGAGGTACATGTATCGACCTAGTGATGTAAAAAATTGAAAAAAACACGTTTAATAATTTCTGGATTTACCTTCATTAGGTTAATGTGCTTGGTTGGACTAAAAAAAGATAAGAGACTCAATTACTAAAAAATGAAAAGGCTGAAACTTTTGACATGTTTTTATTCGCAATGTATATATATATATATATATATATATATATAATAAAAACTATAAAACAAATTCCCATTTTTCTTCTATAACATCCATCATTTTGTTTTTGTTATCAAAATTTTAAAATTGTTTTCATGCGCGCACTCCTAAAATGGTGCAGGATAGTCGACCAGTTGACGGTGGACCCTTACCGAAATAAGATCCCGTGAGAAGATAAAAGACATGAAAACAACAGAAAATGTCAGGAGCTTATACATATTCCAGTGAGACGTAGTAAATTCTAAATTTCATTTAAATTATTTATCTTTTTGTCTATTTCCGTCCCCCTTCGTGTCATGACTTCGTTTCAGAAGACAATGTAATTATAAAGATTTAGATTGTACACATACTTTAATACCTTTTCAGAAGCATGACAACAACAACTCTTAATCATTTGCAACTACCGTTCGTAAACTAATTTCTATGAAACCATATAAAAAGTCTTAAAATTTCCTAAAAAGTGCATTCCGTCATGTTTAAAAGGTCATCAGACAGTTTGACACATAACAAGCTAATTTTAGCATGTAGTTTTTAAATGTGATGACATTACATGATTATTTCATAAGAATGTAATTTGTAAATTTGCTGAAAGAAACCGCGAATCTTTCAGAATTCAAATAGTGATTCTCAATGAAGTTTGACTTCCCACATGACAACATCGCTACAATGAAAAGAAAAGAAGGACAAAAATCTTGATATAATAGAATTGGGACTGGAAATGGGGAATGTCAACGGTGGCAGGGAGACAACAACCTGACTAAAGAGCAGAAAACAGCCGAATCACAGCGATAAAATCCTGCACTCGTAGGTCATATTTAACTCATAATTATAGCACATGAATAAAAATCCTAATTTTTTTTGTTTGTAATTTTATAGAGTTGTAAAAGCGTTGATCGTGCGCACAGTGTTGGTATCAGCGCTTCTGCTCTTAAATATACAAATTATGACTTATCACTTTATAGATACGTTAAAGAAAACAAAGAAGGAGAACCAAAAAACCGAAAAGGTTTAATAATTAGATATGATCCTGAACCACCCACTTAGCAATTTGACACATTTTAATTGCTCAAGAAAATGCAACTTCTTACTAAATAAGATTCGATTGGCTTTATTTTCTTTCATACCCTGAAGTTTAAAAAAATGCTCGCCTGTCAAACGGGAACAGCTTGTGTGAAACTTCTCAGTCAATTTTAACAAGCGCAATCGACATCTTTTCTTTCAAGCTTGTTCTATACTCACTCACGCCTGCAGTTTCCGTTTGGTTCCACAATTGTTTTATTTACAACACTAGACATAGATAGTGGGTAGAAGGTTTTCTAAGACGAAGAGTTTTGAAACTTGAATCCGCCAAAACAGGAATTGCCTCATTTTATAAAGTGTTGTGCTACGAATAGGTCGAAAGACATCGGTTTATACTTGAAATCCCGGGTTATTTCTTCAGAAAACAGAGTATACAGAAATTACTAATTCCACAAAGGATCCGATTCTAGGATTGAATTTATTATAATATTTTTTACGATTAGAGAGCCATCTGAAAAAAGTACCATGAGATCAATCGATAAGTCAGAAATAAAAACCCATGACCAAACTGGAAGTGACAAAAAGACAACAACCAATTTACTAGGAACCATAACGCTGAAAAATAAAGACCAAGAAACACGTACTCCAACAATCAATAGATATTGAACTTCTATGTCTTGGAAGGATTATCTTTTCTTTATCCACTAGCAACACCTTCGTAAAAATCCTTTGATCAATTTTTTATTGAGTCAAACCCATGCAATATATCGCATACTGTTAAAAGTGATATGAAAGCTATGTGTCTTGTCTTCACCTTAGATAGTAAAACTGAACTGTTATCAATATGTGTAAAGTAAAGTAAAGTCTCTCTAACAATTTTACATGACTAAATATATAATACGACGGGAAGAAGAAGCACGTACAAAATGTTTACAAAGTATTTTTTTCATTCCTGACTCCTGTCTGAAATAATGGTTTTCACTATGATTTATTGCAATTTCATAGACTCTTAAAGGTTATCAAGTATAATGCTTTTTGAAGCTTGAAAAATTGTAAAAGGATTGTATCAGTCATTCGCTGGTTTGATGAATATTGAAGTTAGCTTTAAATTTCTTGCTCCTTGTCTTTTAAAGTTACAAATGCTTTATGTTAGATAACTTTCTAATAAAATTATAAAATGGTATGCCTTTTATTTTCGATTCTAATTTTAATTAAATTCTTCTTTTTTCTTACAACCAGGAAGTCTGCAAGTTTTCGATGTCGCTATCAAAGTTGATGTCCCTATTGTACACACCAAGTTGACATTTTCAATTATTAATCTTTTTACGTCTGTCAAATGTTTCTAAATATTTTCCAATTAATTATACCACTGGGAATACAACTGAAAATCAAGCTGAAGTTGATTGAAGATTTTGAAAGCCATATAAGCTAGAGTGATTTATGTGATCAAGTTTATTTTAATCCTACTTTAAAGCTAGGTTCACACTGCCGATCAGATCAACTCGATGATCCCGATTGTCCAAATTTCCACGACCAAGCGTGACCAAATTCTTGATCGGGCCTGTCTACCACTTCTACCCGACTGTACACGACCTTAACCCGACCATTCACGACTCACTAACGACTCCATTACGACTCAAACCCGACCACTTATTGAAAACATATTCGATATTTCCGACCAATTCACGATCTCTACACGATCTTTACTAGACTTGCTAGACCAAATCATTATACTCGATCTCAGCCTGATCTCGGCCAGAACAGCTCGACTTGGTCGAGTATGTACAATTCCAGTATAAAAACATCTGATTTTTTTTTATCACCCGCTGCAGCGGAGGAGGCATTAAGTGTTACCCTTATCCGCCCGTAAGTACGTAAACGTACGTCCCAAAAATTAGTTTCTATTCTCTAATTTTATTTTGCATCAACACAATTTTATGAAACGCAATACCATAAATCACAGATTAAGTACGAATTTGGGTGGTGTCACTTTTACCGTTCTTGAGTAATGAACCTGGGGCATTATCTGTGTCCAATGGACACGTTCCCCACAAGGTTTGAGTAAAATTATACATCTAAAATATCTATGTATACATGGAAATGAAGCAGTTGGATTGTTTGGCAAGGTGAAATTTAATTTATCTATAATATGAAGTTAGCGCAATCAGACTTTCGATAAAATACCAA
This sequence comes from Mytilus edulis, assembly GCF_963676685.1. Classification (NCBI taxonomy): domain Eukaryota; kingdom Metazoa; phylum Mollusca; class Bivalvia; order Mytilida; family Mytilidae; genus Mytilus; species Mytilus edulis. The sequence goes on along the minus strand of NC_092350.1, from coordinate 25,462,922 downwards.
TTACATTTTTTTTAGCTATTTACGTACTAACAAGAACTTGAAAAAAAATTGCTATCAGGCAAAATGTAGCAACTGGTTACCAAACAAAGTTATGTATTGGCTCAATATTTATTGGTCTTCTTAAGTATTGACAGCAATCACCAAAAATACAAGATCATGTATAGTACAAGAGACCACACCTACCACCAGCACCCACTCATCCGAAATGACGTAAAAGAACACATGACATTGATTGGATTAAACCATGTTTAAAATGCGCTCAATTATTTTGCTTTTCTAGACATGCCATATTAATGCAACCTAAGACCATAGTATTATATATGAATCACGAGTGTATAAAAGTGAATATTACGAAACTAACAAAGTTTTAATTTCCTCCGATAAAATTACCTAAAAGCACTTAGTTTGTTATACTTTATCAGGTAAAGTCACCTAGCCTGTGACTTTATCAGGTAAATTTGACCTTGCAAGACATATTGTGTTCGGTCATGGACTTTCATATAACTACTAGTAGGTTCTGTTGCGGGTAGACTGTCAGTGCCAGAGGGTATTAAATCAAGAAATCTGTGATTCGATGTTGTAACGACTTTTGCGATACAGCTTTCTTATGACTTTTGAATTGTTTACATAATGTGTTGTCAATGCTGCCGAACTGATGGTATCAACAGGCACTGTATTGCTGTTCAAGCATTGGTTAATTGATGAATTATTAGGGTTAATCCGCTGGTACAAACAATTATAGGTGTTATCATAACCTATTAGGCAAAACTAAACTTAGATGATTGTGGTTGTTCTGTGCTTATTCATTTTTGTAAAATATTTTCAATCATTCAAAGGCATTGCCCTCCAAGTTATTTTGTCTTACTTGTACTGAATGAAGTTATTAGTTTTAAAGAAACGGCATGATTTTTACGTTTAGTTAAATCAATAGCAACGCAATGTGTCGGAGAATTAACTTTTAAAATGAGACTGATGGAATTCGCTGTAATATCACTTATAAAACTGCTCGACCTTCTATGAATACTAAATACGGAAATCGTTTTTTAAAGTATTGGAAATTTATTCTTTTATCCTGTATTTCCATAAATTCACAATAAATAACAGCTTAAATTGACAAATACTAATATTGTGTTGCCTTCATCGACTGCATACATAATTTAGTTTTAAATGTCAAGGCTAATATTTCAATTTACTCGACTTGCAATTATTATAACGTCTCGGTGTCGAATTCGACACTTTTACAAAGTAGGATTGTTTCTAGGCAATTTTCAGTTTACTTTTACAAATTGTGACTTGGATGGAGAGTTGTCTCATTGAACCTCATACCACATCTTATTATACCTATATATATTAAGCCCTTTAACTCTTCATTATTGGATATGGTGAGTCGAAAGTTCTAATGATAAATGTCATTTTTGCTGCGTTGAAGGCCCATTTGTGGCCTTGGGCTGTGTCAGTCAGCCCTCTGTCAATATGTCGTTTTTTGACACATTTCCCGTTTTCTAAATATGTTTTTGCTTCTTTAATTCGTTCATGTCAAAACATAATGAGGACAACTTTAATAACCTTATTATTTCTACTTTTCTTTCTTCAACATATGACGACTGGACTCGGCAGATAGAATCAGTCTGCATCGTAAGACTCCTAAAATGAGAAAATATAAAGTCCAGTTTGATTTACATGAGACCATATCATCTCGCTTAAGTAAGAATCCTGTTTTCGACATGGCTCTAATTTATAAAATATGCACCATGTTCAGCCATCGATGTAATAAACACTGATTTTTTTTTATAGTAAAATTTCACAAACCATTAGAGGACAAGAAGTGGTGGAGACTTGATACGGAATCCTCTGGTTTAAGCCATGTACTAGGAGTTCCATTAAAAAAATATCCCCACTATCTCCTACTTTTCTTTTCAAATATCCCCACTTACCCCTACTTTTCTCTTCATAATTTTATTGCATAAGGTTAATTTAAAAAGCCATATTTGAAAATCCTATAAAATCCTTGTTATGTTTGTATATCTTTTGAAAGAAAAAGGGTGCCAAAGTTGAATATATGAAAAGTCTAGAGAGAATTCCCGCCAAATTGTCAATGGCTTACATCTCGAAAACAAGTACACAGACCCCGCATTTTTTTCTACTTTTTGAGTCAGTCTTTTATTTATATAATATCAATTCATAACAGTCTTTCAAAAAGTTTGTTATTTTGAAACAGAGTAGCGAACATCCTTTACGAACATAACGGGTTTCTTTAATTCTACATCTTTTTTTTTATGGCAAATGGCAGTAGCATTTATTTTACACCACAAAAATAAAGAAATATTATAAAAGTGTTATCCGGATAGTGACAGGAAAATGTAATAAAGGAAGGAAACTGCCATAAAAAGTCATATCATAAACAATTAAAACTCCAATTAAAACGTAGCTCCATTTTCTATTCCTTAATAACGAAGACATCAAGGAAGACATACTTGCTCGAATACTAGTATACCAAACTTTTTCGTCTGAATACAACCCTGCAGGCTTTGTAAAGTTTACAATAACATCTTCTTGACGTATGATATTTTATTATATTGTCAAACAGATTCGACAAGTCTAGACGTAGAAAACTATAACGTTTTGTCATATATCAAAATCAAAATGAACACTTCAGCGAATTGTGAAATAAAAGTTTGAATAAATGTACCAGTTCTAAAAGTTCCAAAGTTGATTAAAAAAAAATATAGTAATAGTATTTTCCAAAGGAAATATATTTGGACCGTTTTTGGAAAATGACGCAGTCATTGTTCCATAACTGCCGACCTGATTTCTCTGCCTACCGCGCTTGGTTTCGTATTTACTAATTTCAATACAAACTGGAGGAATGTGCTTGTGTTATCATTATGCATGAGCATTGTGTAGTAATCAGCCAGGAACCAGTTTACAAACTAACTGGTTTCTGTTTGTATTCCACTACAGTCGAAGAAAGTGTTGTAGTTTGACAGGAACCAGTCCAGAATTTTGTAAACTACAAAACGTAATCGGTTATTATCATTCCGTTTTGGTGTTTCATACCGACTTATATGGTTTGAATAAGCTTAAGACCCTTCAAACATTAATGTGATAGGTATATTAAAGACTGTTTTACAAAAGGATGAAACTGTTTTGCTTTAAAAGTCGTACTATAGTGATATATGTTATGTACGGATTTCCACTCTCACCGGTTAATTTCTTCTTTTACACGTGCTTTTGAAACTTCCTGTTTAAACATCGCAAGTTTTAAAATTGTTTTTTGAGTGAATTAAACTTATTTTAACAATCACGAAGCGTTCGGGAATCATTTCAAGCAGTTTCTTCTTCTCTTTGATGATGGAAAATAGGTTTTCTCAAGAAAATACCGCAAACGATCGCAGAGGAATTGAAACGTACAAGTCAAGTCGGCACCTGGTTAAATTGGCATCTAGTCAAATCGGCACCTATTTGACGTCAATTCGGCTTCCAATAATATTTATTATAATATTTTCTATTCAATTAATTAATAACTGTTACCAAGTACATAGTGAATATTAGGTAAACAACGAGACCAAAGTGAATATGTTGTTGTGTATAAAAGTAAACAACGAAGCTATTGTTTTAACCATTAGACAATTATTAAAATTAAATGGAAAACTATGAGTCCCTTTCAATAAATCAAACTTTCATGCCAAATAATTAGCAAATTTAAGGTGGTTTTTTTTCCAGTAATGTTTAAACAGCATTAAACAAACAATCCTGTAAAAGACTCAACTGGTTAAATAATGCATAAAAATATCCAATAAGGCTATTTTATTTTTTTCTGGGACGCCTTCCTAAGACGTTCGTGGGAAGGCTTCCTAAGAAGGCGTCCCAGAAAAAAATTAACATAGCCTTGTGGTCATAGGAAGGTGTCCCAGAATAAAATTTAAAAAGCCTTGCCAGACTAAATAATTATTTGGACTACTCATATATATCATTAAAAATACACCAAAAAACTCATGTAGTTGAGAAAAATAAATACATTCAAAATGTACATGAACATCCAAAAAAGTGAAAGTTAGTATTAACTCTTTTTGCTTTAAAAATTTACAACTGCATATAAGTATTGAATGCTTTTTTTTGTAAATTCATTGAGGTGTAAAAGCGTTGACCGAAGTACTTTTTGTATGAAGTGCATAAGCGCTTCATTCTAAAAATGTGCACACGGTCAACGCTTTTGCAACCCTATGAGGTTACAAAAAGAAACATTCAATACTTATAATTACTTTTTTTAGCTAGGATCATGAAAACACGAATTTTATAACTTTTTTATTCAATTCATCTGTGCACTTTATTGTGGGACCACGTGTTATCATGAATGAAAAGTTTTATTGAGTGATGCAATTGCTTGAGGAATAACATGTGATGTGCAGTTAGCCAATCAGAATAAAGTATTATAATGAAACATATATCAAATGTAATTATAACAAAATACATTACGTTGTAAGAGTTATCTCCCCAAACATTGTTTTTCTTGTGGCCACCTCTCCTTCGTAACCGTAAAAGATTTTATTTTACCAAATTGCTCGTTACATATTTAGGATAAGAATATTCGTTTGAACCATAGCTCTATGGGGACTCCATATGAGAGTTATTCCCCCTTTTTCATTTGATTCAAGCGATATGCATTTTCAACTGGTAAACCATAACTGATAGAGACCTAGGGTCTTCATGAGGTCATTGGTACTAAAAATGAAAATGAGGTCAATGTCAAAGGTCAAGGTCATATTATAAATTTTGATTTTGGCTTATTTTCACTTCTTTTCAAATACTGTATGACATTTTGACAAATAATTTTTCATAAATTATTAGTTGCGACATGTCCTTACTTGTATATTTTGGTTGAAAGGCTGCGCATACAATAAAAGGGAGTTTTTGTCCATCTTACTTTAAAATTACGCGTCAAGTGGTAGTTCTCATTAACCAAACATATTAAAGACCTAGGATATTTTGATTCAAGGTCCATGGTTTGTGACCTTGAAATTGAGGTCAAGGTCATAGGTTAATAGGACGTCATAAAGCCATAGGAACTAACATTTTAAACTGATTTTTCATATTTCAATATAAAAATAGATCTTTTCTAGTGGAAAGACTTCAATTATTCTCTGAACAATTTGTTTTTAATTTACATCATATTTTGTGGGAGAAGGGGGTTCAGACTATGTGGTATCAGGTCTGTTTGCGCCCAATACACTTTCGCACCTCGCACGTTCACACCCAAGGTCCATTCGCACTCTACTCATTCGCGCCCAATTTTAATTCAAATTCAAGTTGAATAATTGGAAAATCATGATTGTTGTTTTAAATTGCTTTGGTGTAAATACTGAATGTATTTTTAGCTTGGTATGAGTAAAACATTGAAGATTTTAAAGGAAAAACACAAAAGATAATTGTTTTTAAGCCCTTTGATCTGAAACAACGAAACAATAAAATAAAGGAACCAAAATATAGCAATCCACTATTACAACCAAAACATGATAACATTTATTCAACACACAGAAAAAAAATAGTCAGAATCTCACTTCATTATGAAAGAGGTCAATGAAACAAAGTATAGCAATACACTAACCAAAACATGATTAAGAGTTATTCAACGCTAAATAAAACGTTGACAAAATACCACTTTATTTAGAAAGGATTATTATTATCTTTAACAATACGCTATCCAAAACATGATTAAGATTTATTCAACACAAAACAAAAATGCTGTCTCACTTTATTTTGAGACAATGACAACAATTATACTTATAAGAAAACACTTGCTTACAGAGTTATTAAACACAAAACCAATTAAGATTAGTTGCGAACATGTAGGGTGTGAAAGTGAAAGGGGGCGAACATGAGTTGGTGCAAACGTGAATGGGCGCGAACGGACCCGGATTCAGCCTATGTACCAGTGAGAAATATAGAAGCCTTTCTACGGTATTTATTTGTACAATTCAGGTAGTCTTGACCTATTCATTTGTCTTTAAAAAAAACCCAGCCAGTTGGCACCTTCACTTCACACACACACATATACGAATATCAATTATATGCTTACGAGACATGTTGCATTGTTAAACTAATTACGGTACGTGAAAATCAAGACTTGCATAAAAACTATCGCAATATTAGAGACAGTGGCGTCATTTTTCTTCAGAGCTATCAGCTCTTTGATTTTAGGGGGGGGGGGGTTGGAGGATCTTGTTTTGTTTTTTCATTTGTTTTCATTATACACTCGTTCAAAACGCTCTGTCCGTCAATCAGTCCGTTTGACCAATTTAGTTACGGTCGCAATTATCTCACGAACTACGAGTTAACGCTTTCTTTGATATGGAACCAACCTTCATGTGAGCATGCTCTAGTGTGTGAAGCGTTTCACATTTATAATCCATTAGTTTTCTGTTTATGGAATACTAGCACGTTCTTTTTCATTATGGCCATGTATGAAATGTTCGTCGCATTCATCTCAGGAACTACCATCAGGGTTGTAATTTAGTACCGAGTTTTGTGAGAGCATGTTATTATAATACCTTGTGATACGTTTTCATATCCATCACTCATCAACTTCCTGTTTACTTACAGCTTATTTAGTCTTACACGTAATGCCCATTTATGAAGTTCATCTGTATATTGCAAAGGTTCGATATGTGCAAATTTCTTGAGGATCCAAGCAAAAAATACAAAGTATCAAATTGAATTTCACGTACCTTTCAGGATCGAAGTATAACCGATTTACAACGTTACGAACAATTTGTGAATTTTGCATTTCTATACGGAACAACATTCCAGTAGCGCTTGCATATTGAGAAATCTGCATTTCTATCATGATTTCATTGATTGAGGGTTGCGGATCACAAGAAAAGCTATTTATTCAAGAATGCCAACTGTTGAAGTTGACATCCTTCGTTCAAAAATGTAATCTTCAATCACGAGTTGGCTGACCGTTATATAGTGAATAGCTGTTTCAAGAACAGAATTTTTCTACTCTCCCGGAGGACCTGATATCGCCCCTATTTTTTGTTGGGTTCATGTTGCTCCGTCTTCAGATTTCGATGTTGACTGTGTTTTGTATACTGTTATTAATATTTTGGTGGTGACTTGTTTTTTTCAGCAGTTTTGTCAGTTTGTTTTCAAATTATGAGTGTAACGTGTGACCGGGCGAGGGCGTTTTAATATTTTTTATCCTCGGGTTCGTACCCGTTTCTGGGGATCTCGGAAGAACAATGCAAACTTTTTAAAGTCAAACAGTTTACGCTATACTACTAATATACGTGTAAAATTATATATAAATTATATATAAATATATATACTAAATAAATAAATGATTTGGAAAATACTTTGAAGGTATAAAAAGTCAAGAGAAAGGTATAAAAAGTCAAGAGAATTCTGAATGCAATTAGGTTCTATCCGGGCACTCTGGTTCTAAACCTTGGTTCCATCTGGGTTTTTTTTGGTTCTGAACCTTGGTTCTTTGGTTCGAAACCATGGTAACTGGTTCAACATTCGGGTTGTTTGGTTATAGCAACCCAACTTCTTGGTTCCATCTGGGTTCTATTCTAGATCATTCTAATGTTCCCGTTGAACTTGGAGAAGATAACCGCAAGTATCCGAATTAAAAGATAAAGTAGGTCAAAGACGCTAAAATTGTTTTATAACATTAAACATTTCAGCATCGATCGACGGTAAAGGAAGCTGTAAGGTATTTATCTTCTCTTTTAATTATTTGCATTAGGAAACTAGATAAAAATAATTAAAGCATCGTATAGATTTTTAAAATAAACCGAAATATACAGTATATCGAACATCCTTTTATTTAATTCAGTCGTTCTGTTTTCATTAATTTTTCTTTACTCAATATTTCCGTTAATATTTTTTTAAAGCGACATGTCGTTCAATTGGCCGACGATATGTGCATCTAGCCACTTGACCAGTTCTCGACTTGAATGATTGCATATTTGTTTTCAAGTTCGACTGAATTTTATTCAATTGGCTTTGTAATAATGCCAGATTTGATAGAAATACATGTGAAGTATATGTAACAAATCGTTTTGTTTAAAACAAAATGTTAAAAGAGATATAAAAAGAAAAAGATGATCAATTTAAGTTTTTAAACTTTAAAATTAGTTGAAAAATAAGCTATAAAATATTACAAAAATGTATATATACAATAAAATTGTCAAATTTGAGACTCCTTGTGAAGGGGATGCATATAATCATTGGCCCCAAAAAAAAGAAATCAAAATTAAGATTAAATATTTTTATAATAAAATTGTGTGTGTGTGTGTGTGTTAATGACGGTGCTAGTGGGATGAGTAATACCAGCACAATAGTCAGAACTTCTGTGTTGGTGCCACAGTGGCGATGCATAAGGTGTTACCCTAGTCCGTCCTTCCCGAACGTCCCAAAAAATGAGTCCCGTTCTCCTAACTTTAGTTTGCCTCAACCAATATTTGGAAATACTACAGACTTATACACAATATAAAAAAGAAAATGGGGCATGAGTGTCAATGAGAACTCTCCACAAGAGACCAAATGACTCCGAATAACTATAGGTCACCATACGGCCTTCAACAATGAGCAAAGTCCATACATAATAGTCAGCTATAAAAATGCTACGAAATGACAATGTAAAACAATTCAAACAAGAGAACTAACGGCCTAATTTATGTACAAAAAACAAATATGTAACACATAAACAAACGACAATTACTGAACTACATGCTCCTGACTTGGGACAGGCACATACATACAGAATAAGACGGGGTTAAATTTGTTAACGGGATCCACACCCTTTACCTAATACGGCTTGAGTGCCAATGAGAACTCTCCACAAGAGATCAGATGACACAGGAATTAACAACTATAGGTCACAATACGGTTTCAACAATGAGCAAAAGTCATACCTCATAGTCACATATAAAAGGCACCGAAATGACAATGTAAAACAATTTAAACGAGAATAGAAACGGACAAATTTATGAACAAAAAATGAACGAAAAACAAATATGTAACACATAAACAAACGACAAACACTGAATTGCAGGTTCCTGACATGCGACAGGCACATACATACCGAATAAGGCGGGATCCCCCACCATCCCCCTAACCTGGGACAATGCTTATTACCACACAACACAAAATAAAATTTGAAATTTTGTTGCGTCACTTTTACCGTTTATGAGAATTTGTGTCCCAACAAAAACATAGAAAATGCTGAATTTTTCATTTCCGTTCTCTTAAATAAGTTTGACTCAATCAAACGTTATAAACCTTACACGCAATGCTTATTACCCTATAACACAGATCTATGAAGTTCGATATTGGGTGGCGTCACTTTTACTGTGGTTTATGAGTCATTATATGTAAGAATTTGTGGTATTAGTACCAATGATACAAATGACAACGAGGAGCCTTAAGATAGGAAAATGTTAAATATGTTGTGTCCATTCTTCAACTTCAGTTTGCCTTAACCAAAATATTTTGAAACTGATACATTTATGCTTATGGTCACAAAACGGTCAAAATAACGTGAATCCTGCATCAATATGTGGAAGTTATAAATGATGTTTTTTCACGAGCAGGGGCATCTGTGGCCCATTGACATATTTTACATTTATTTAAGTGAACAGCTTATTTACTTCCATTGAATTCTACTTCTAGAATTAACTTGTATATTTTTTCAGGATCTCGGTGCAATTTGGTAACAGACAACGATATTTCAAGTTAAATGTGACCAGCATAACAAAGTGTTTCACTAGATTGAGCTCTATGTCTAAGTGTATACTTTAAAGGTTCTTTGCATCGAGTTCTGTTTATTGATATGCGTATACCTGCAGTGTGAATTTTTAAGATGTAAAAACACTATCCATATCTGCATGTCCATGAAATGAAATGAAATCTAAGGTAAAATGATTAAAACATTTTGCATTACCTATCACAACTGTACTAAAGCAGTAAATGTTCTCTCTTATGGGGGTCTTGTTGGGGGGTTCTAATCCCGGATCCCGCTTACTGTTTTGTCAGATTCCCGTATCCCGCTTACACTATGTACGTAAGCAATTCTCACTTTTTTTTGTAAATTCCCGTGACCCGCTAGACTTCAATTCCCTTTTTCACGGCACAATAATTTGACTTTCACGTCTAACGTTTACAAAAAGTCAGCAATCCCGCGTCATGCTTAGACCCAATGAGACCCACTCAAATTGTTCACGGAAATTAAAGGATTTAGTTTTCATTTGAACCTACACAACATTCTTAAAAATTGAGCATTGCCAAGAATCTGTCCGGTTTAAGGGAGATAACTCAATTTGATAACAATTATTTGTATCAACAAGGACGATAACCCATCCTCGCTCCACATGGGGTTACTTGATAATTTGACATGTGCGATAAGACGCACAATTAAGGGGTTGAACACCCGCTGTTTTGTAAAGATAACTTCAGTGAAAACCAATACCAGATGTTATCTATAAAATAATTTCGAATCATGTTTTGTATTTTGGTGCAGTTTGTTAAATTGATTGAAGGCCGGAGAGATCTTCGATCTATGTTGAAACCTGGGACTATCTATCTACGTTATGACAATAAACTTAAATTATGTCTGAAAATGAAATCTCGGAAATGTCATCTTTATTGACCCTTTCCTGTTTTTAATAAAATAGTACAAGTTTCCAGCATCGTTTCCACCATATATCCACAGGTATATAGCCTGAAGCTGACATGTTAATTGTCATACAAGTACCTGTTCAAAGCTAATAATCGTTATCGTTTTTTTATAAGAAATTATTGACTTTTTATTTAATATTGTTTCGGTTCAATGAATTTTAATTCAGTTGAAGAGCTTGGGATAAAATGAAATGACAAGGCAATTCTATAAACAGCAGTTTATTTTCATTTTATACAAGAATACTGTTGTATTTAGATATAATTGTTAGTTTCGATTTTTTAAGTCATCAACAAGTTTCTTTTTGACGGCGAATGTTAATTTATATCATCATTATAAAACGTGTCTTGAAAGGTGCTAACTTTCTAATGTATTGTGCGCACACATTATTCGTATATTTAGTTTTAAGAAATTAATAACAGAAACTTGGTTTTGATGAAAAATCTATTATCTGATTTTAACTTGCCGTATCAAGTGGTCGAATTCAGTGGTGTATTCTATATGCTGTTTTATGCACTGTTAAATCGCGACGAAATGGAATTGTTCTCCTTTATGATCGTGTATTGAAATTGTGATAAAATAGCCTTAAAAAAGGTTATACAAGTATTGTTACGAAAAAAGGACCAGTTAAAATGCTCACTGGGGGAGTTGTCTCATTGACAATCTGCAATCATACAGCTACTGCTGAACTTCTTTTTTTTTTTTTTTACCAAATATGAATAGAAACCATTTAATCCCATTAATTAAAAAAAAAATGTGATTGTGTATTGACAAAACATTCAGCTGAACGTGCATCTTTTTAATACAATGTGTTTTAGATTACGATTGCATTCTCATACTTTATTTTAATATCGGTTAAAACACGTGATAACAGACACAAACACAAACTTTGATTATAATTAAGTTCAATTATAAAAACGTGAATTTCATATTATTTAATGTTAAATTTGTAATTCCTTCAGCCCTTAACAAAGTTAATACAAAACGTCGTTTACACTATATCACATGAATTATTATGTCTCAGCGTGACTGTATAAACAAGATTGTGTAACAGGCTGCTATCTGTTTACACAAACAATGTATCATGTTGTCAAATAGAAATTGATAGAATAAAAACTTAAAATCGCCTACTTTTAAATCAAATTTGGTGCAAGAAGACAATAACCAATTTACAAATATAACTACACCACATTAAACTATAACTTTTCATCTTTCTCTTGGTCACAACAGCTAAGGAATGTCATCAGTAAAAGTATTTTATTTATTTTTTCAAAGCTGACCACTTTTCCTAAAAATGACATTTTCTGTTAGAATAATGGCAAATGTCTGTATGAAAAATCTAAATTTGTTGTATCAAGTTTAAACATTATTTTAAAATAAGTTATATCATTAAAAAGAAGACACATTAAGGATTATGATGATCAGAACAGCTAAGAAAAGAAATGAGAAGAAAATCGAATATCGTCTGTTAAAGATTATTTTCCATATAACTTCTATATAACGATTGTATCCATGTAGGGTATCTGAATTCACGCATGCGCAATGTCGACCGGACTGATTCTTGACAATGACGGAAAATGTGGAATGTGTAAAAGAGACAGTAACATGACAAAAGAGCAGAAAGCAGTCGAAGGCCACCAATGGGTCTTCAACAAAGCGTGAAAATCCCTCGACCGTAGGCGGGCTTCAGATAACCCCCAAACAAAGTGTGACTAGTTCAAACTCCAAAACATAAAACTGAACTTACAATTAAAAACATACAAGATCAACAAAATATAGAGACTCCTGACTTTTTGTCAAGGTAATCATGTCAAGAGTCAAAAAGTCATAGTCTGGTTTAGTTTAAACATATTTTATTTGCGTAAATGTGCAAAAGGGATGAGACACAAGTTAATCAAACTTATAAAGTCTTCTCCCATAACAATTTATAACATTAGAATATTTACAAAGCATGCATACAAACAATACATTATGTATATATATATAAATTATTTGAACTCTGAAAAGGTGGTGTGTGGTGATGTGAGTGGTAATACACAATATGCATGTATTTGCACTTTATAATATGTTACATTACACAATTAGAAACCTCTTAGACTCTTTAATAAATTCATATACATTCTTTATAATTCTTTCATTTTCAACATTAGTTAAAGACTTATCGCCGGAGGTTAAGGTGTTCAAATTTAGTAGAGAGTTGTCTGGTAACCAATTTAGATTATTAAATAATTTGGTTCTTATATTCGAATATTTAGGACAATAAAAAAAGAAGTGACGTGAATCTTCGAACTTAGCACCACAACTACAAGACGGATCTGAAATAATGTTGACTCTGTTAAGATCATAGTTCAAAAAAGAAGCTGAGCACCTAAGTTGTGTCAATATAATATTGAGTTTACGATTGCCAAAGTCATAATGTTTTGGTACTTGGGCTTTTGAATTTAATTTAAGATTTTTTAGTTCGGTTTTAAATTTACCTAAAGAGTCAATGTTACGTGTCACCACATTAAGGTTATTCCACAGTCGTATTGTTGAAGGTATGAAGGACTCTTGGGCTAATGAAAGTCTACAAAAAGGGTATATTAAATCATTCCCATTACGTAATGGATAAACAGCTGTACTTTGGATTGTTGGTGGAATTAAATTGCAAAGATAGGCTGGTGCATTATTATGCTGAATATTATAGAATAATTGTAATTTCCTTCATAGTCTGGTCAAAGAGTTCCTTATCAAAAAAGCACAAAGCAGATTTTGAGGAAAGGGTAGTCTTGCTACACAAAACTAACAAATATATTTTTATATCTAAAATAGATATAATAAGCTGTGGTATGAATGCCATTCAGACAATTCCTCATTTAATTCAAACAAAATATACAAGTTGTACCTTGAGGCCAAAGGTCAAGCTCACATGAAGTTTTCTATTGCCACTAGACTCATGCACCATCTTATGACAGTACATTTGTACATCTGCATGCCACATATTCAGAAGCAAGGTCAATTGAAAATTATATTTTGAGGTCAAGGTAATATACACACTGTATCCCGATGACACACCCAACGTGCATAGGTCAAGAGTCAAAAAGTCATATTCTGGTCAATAGTTCCATGTCAAAAATATACACAGCAGTCATGCACGAAAATTCATCATGGTACACGTAACAATGTCTTATGTCATGATGCACTACAACACCTGCCAAATACAGAAAACCTAGCCTGGTCAGAGACGGAAACACAAGACATATATCAAAACTCAATGGAACGGTACTTGCAGTGTATTGCAGGTCACTACAATTGCCTTCAAAATAGAACATATACTCTCGCAACACTGCAAAATTAAAACCGTCTTTCACAAAAGTTAAACAGGATTCTTTGCAACGATTATCTTACCACTATCAATTGAGAATCGAGTCGTGCAGTTATGTCAATAAATTAAAACGGTAAGCACTAAAACTTACCATTAATTTCAAACCTAACCATGTGATAGTTCTATGGTGAACTGATGGAAACACATGATACAGTCATGAAATTTAATATTTGCAATAATACGACCAGAACAATACAAGACAGAGTTGTAAACAAATGAAAGTAATGATACACACGAATTTTTAATCACAATCCACAACTAAGGAACCGTAGTTTTCATTCAATTTATTTATCTAAAATGTACGCTCGCGTTAACCAATGGAAATTAACACTGTATATTTATATAAACGATCAATCTTGTATACGAAATAAATAAATGATTTGGAAAATACGTTAAAGGTATAAAAAATCATGAGAGCTCTGAATGCAATTTGGTTCTATCCGGGCACTCTGGTTCTAAACCTTGGTTCCATCTGGGTTTTTTGGTTCTGAACCTTGGTTCTTTGGTTCGAAACCATGGTAACTGGTTCAACATCCGGTTTGTTTTGTTATAGCAACCCAACTTCTTGGTTCCATCTGGGTTCTATTCTAGATCATTCTAATGTTCCCGTTGAACTTGGAGAAGATAACCGCAAGTATCCGAATAAAAAGATATTTAGTAGGTCAAATTTAAGACGCTAAAATTGTTTAATAATTAAACATTTCAGTATCGGCGGTAAAGGAAGCTGTAAGGTATTTATCTTCTCTTTTAATTATTTTCATTAGGAAACTAGATAGAAATAAAGCATCGTTTGGATTTTAAAAACAAACCCCGAAATATACAGTATATCGAAAATCCTTTTATTTAATTTCAGTTGTTCTGTTTTCAATTATTTCCTTTACTCATCCCTTATTTCCGTTAATATTTCTAGAAGTTTTAAAACCACCGATTAGGACATGTCGTTCAATTGGCCGACGATATGTACATCTAGCCACTTGACCAGTTAACGACTTGCATATATATTTGAATGATTGCATATTTATTTTCAAGTTCGACTGAATTTTATTTAATTGGCTTTGTATTAATGCCAGATTTAAAAGAAATACATGTGAAGTATTACCAATGTTATTTCAACTGATCGGGCGGAGTTTACGTTTTAATTTGCTAAGGACAGTCTATTTGAAGATGTATGTGATAAGGATGATAGCCGTTATAATTATTACTGATTTCTAATGACCCATCAGTGTCATCAAAGGAATTTACAAAACAATGACTGTACATTTCATTGATGAGTTCGTCCTAAAACACCTATCAATAGATGGACTGGTTTATTATGAGCGAACCGGTTAAACTCCGCCCAGTCAAGTGAATTAAATCAGTAATTTATGTTAAAAATCATTTTGTTCAAAACAAAATGTTAAAAGACATATAAAAAGAGAGAGATTTGTAAGCTTTAACTAGTTGAAAAATAAGCTATAAAATATTACAAAAATGTATATGTACAATAAATTTGTTAAATTTGAGACTCCTTGTGAAGGGGATGCATATAATCATTCGGCCCCAAAAAAAAGAAATCAAAATTAAGATTAAATATCTTTATAAATAAAATTGTGTGTGTGTGTTAATGACAGTGCTAGTGGGATGAGTATTACCAGCACAATAGTCAAAACTTCTGTGTTAGTGTCATAGTGGAGAGGCATAAGGTGTTACCCTAGACCGTCCTTCCTGAACGTTCCAAAAATTGAGTCC